>NC_135375.1:68252173-68507173 GCF_049243985.1 Paroedura picta
GTAAGAGTGCCAACTACTGGAATCATTGAATACCCCTTTGATTTAGAAAATACAATATTTAGGTAAGCTTGGTGATATGAAGATAACAGATTTCTTGAGACATAGTGATACCAAATTACCAGCTCAGTCCTATAGGTATGACCAGCTATGACAGCATGGGCAGTGATGTCACATCTAATATGACCCAAATGAAACAAGTCTTTTGACTGTTTTATGAACAGACTATATCAAGCTGATAAGATTTTTTTCTCTTTTAAGTAGTTTTTATTGTATAATTTTTTTGGGGAAAAGTTAAAAGCTTTTTAGGTGCAAAACGTAAAGAAAGGAGTTACACATACATAAAGGAAATACTTCTGATTTTCTCTATGACAAATATAAGTAAAATTACAAAGTTATCAGATACTTTATGATTCTAATTGAACTGGTTTTTTCCTGTTCTCTAAATCTTTTTTCTCCTTAATCATCAAGTTCATAAAGTGTTTCTAGTTAGCAACAACTGTAGATATTGTCTTTTCTTTAATCAAAGAACTAAGTTTCTCCATCTCTGCAAATTCCATCATCTTCACCAGCTGGTCCTCTACTGTGGGTAATATCAAACTTCCCTGTTTTTGAACCTATAATATAGTCTTAGAATCATAGAACCACAGAGTTGGAAGATACCTCCAGGATCATCTACTCTAGTCTCCCCTGCACAATGCAGGAACTCACAACTACCTGCCCACCCACAGTGACCCTGATTTCATGCCCAAGTGATCCTCCCACCAAAATTCCTATGAAGGCATCAGTCTGTCATAAATCCTTACCAGAAATCCCCAAGCTAATAAGATTATGCCAAATCTACCATATGTACTCGCATATAAGTGAAATGCTTCCATTTCTTCCATTTCTTCCATTTCTGAAGTTATATTTTGCCATCTCCTTACTACACATGGCTTATTTAATTGCCTTGAATGCTACTCTTCTATCACACCTGACAGTAGTTGTAGTTACTAGTACCATTTCATTGGTGCATACTGCTGTGATGCACCACTGTTTATCATAGTTCTTTCACTATCTTTACAGTTGAATTGACTAACCTTTGGCTAAATAATTTGACCATACAGTTCCAGTTGACCTTGCACAAAGTGGCCATAATTCTTATGTATACCATAATTTTTTAGAGTTTATTTATCCTAATTTTATGTAATAGGATGTATTCCTCCAAACCATATTAGCCTTTGCTGGGATAGTAATGTTAGCAAAGGTTCTTCTGATTTTCTGGTGGATCCATAAAGGTAGGTTATTCAATCAGTTTTATTTGCAAAAATACTACTAATTTACCACTTGAACTCTTCCATATTATTCTGGATTTTTATATTGTATCCAGATAACAATACCATCAGATTAAGACAACACCTGAACAACTGCTATGAATAAATGGATGATATTACAGGAACACCATTCGGTGTTTGATAGCTAATTAGTAGAAAGAGGAGTCTGCTGGTGTTTGATAAAAGCTCTGGAAGTCCAGAACACTCAATTACTTCTGCTTCTGCTTAACAGAATGGTGGATGTTGGCGGACAGAGGTCAGAAAGAAGAAAGTGGATTCATTGTTTTGAAAGTGTTACCTCCATAATATTCTTAGTTGCTCTAAGTGAATATGATCAAGTCTTGGCAGAATGTGACAATGAGGTAAAGGAAAGAAAAGTATTTTAGGTTGTTTCAGTTAAGTCCTCCCCCTATTGTACATTGTCTTCTGAGCAATTTGTCTGTATCTAAAGCATACTTCTCCCTTATTCATGGTTTTAATACCGAATGAGATCAGGGGTGGAGTGGGTGTCATATGAAAAAAGAATGGACCTAAGAAGCCTGCATAAATATCACTTCTTGGGTAGTTTAGGAATCCCACTGGCTTTCAACTAAACTACTTTCCAGATGTGTAGGGTCCGTAGCACCAGGCTAACTCAGGGCCACATTCTGCACTGATCCTGACAAAAGGGTATTTCAAGGGTTATATATGCTTGCAGTGGTTTGTAGAATCTTAACATGCATTGCATTTAAAATTATATTATAGTTTGCAGCATTTTTAAAAATATGGCAATCACTTTTGACTTAATTCAAATTTCAAAAACCATATAGTACTAATAATCCAAGTATGTAATGATAACCAGATATGTTCAGACTACTTGGAATAAACATATATTTTAAAAAAGGTAAAGGTATCCCCTGTGAAAGCACCGAGTCAAGTCTGACCCTTGGGATGACACCCTCTAGCGTTTTCATGGCAGACTCAATATGGGGTGGTTTGCCAGTGCTTTCCCCAGTCATTACCGTTTACCCCACAGCAAGCTGAGTACTCATTTTACCGAGCTCAGAAGGATGGAAGGCTGAGTCAACCTTGAGCCGGCCGCTGGGATTGAACTCCCAGCCTCATGGGCAGACAGCTTCAGACAGCATTTCTGCTGCCTTACCACTCTGCCACAAGAGGCTCATCCAAACATATATTTATGATTTTAAAACGTCCCGCGGCGCGGGGCGCCGTAGACTAAATAAAACAATAAGGCCAGGTTGGGAGGACTTAGGGCGGGCTCTGTCCGGGATAAAAACTCGGAGGGGCGAATCAGGAGCCGCGAATCCTGGACCAAGGAGGCAATGGGGATGTGCGCGAAGCGCGCCTCCCCATTGCCTCCTTGGCTGCCACAGACTGCGGGCCAATGCGGGGAAAGGAGCAGGGACGCCGCGTCTAAGACGAGGCGGCCCTGCTCCTTTCCAGCCACACACCTTCCCAACTTGGCCGGCCAGGTCGCCCGGAAACCGCCACCTCTGCCCGGCCTGCTCTGCCTTCTGCCGGCCGCTGCAGCGGCCACCAGAAGACTCATGACTGCTCCCGGTGGGGGGGGGGCCGCGCCGCCTATTCCCGCCCGCTCCACCTTCCCAATTTGCCTGGGGAGGTCGCCCGGAAACCGCCAGCTGCGCCGGGGCCGCTCTGCCTTCTGCCGGCCGCTGCAGCGGCCGCCAGAGAACTCACGACTGCTCCCAGTGGGGGGGGCGCTGCCTATTCCCGGCCGCTCCGCCAGCCGCCTCAAGATGGCTACCCTTGGGGAGCCTGGCCCCTGCTGCCTTCTCCCGCCCGCTTCGCCACAAGCCTCACCATTGGTCCCGGTGTGGCGGCGGGCCACACCGCCTTCTCCCGGCTGCTCCGCCCGCCGGGAGCCGCCTCAAGATGGCTGCCCTTGGGGAGCCCGGCCCCTGCCGGCTTCTCCCGCCCCCTCCTGTGCCCTCGCCATCTGAGGGTCGTCGCCCTGCCACGGCTGCCCTGCAACGTCAGGCCAGCTGCCGACCACCTTGCCCAGATGCTAGCCTGTCAACCTCCACTGCCTACCACACCGACGACTACTGCTGCCGCTCCCCCCTAACCGCCACACGGTCAGTCTAGCGCCTATTTTATTAACATTTAAAATGGGCTTTAAGTCTAATTGTAATAATAAAACCTAACATAGAACAATGGATATGACTTAGTTATAATTATGATGTGTGTTTGGTAGAAAATATAAAACACTCCCATCTGATCTGAGCATAAATGCTCTAGATTTGGATTTAATAATTTGTTGAGAAAGCTTTTAAAAAAGGCAAACATGTTGTGTTCGTTAAGAGCAGCTGGCTCAATCTGGAGAACTGAGTTTGATTCCTGATTCCTCCACATGAAGACTGCTGAGTGATCTTGGGATGGGCATAGTTTTCTTAGAACTCTCTCAGCCCCAGCTTCCTTACAAGGTGACTATTATGGGGAGAGAAAGCCACGAAGGCCCATTATGCACGGCCGCTGAACCGGCGATTTCGGGTCACATGGAAAACGCGGAGGGGGAAGACGCGATGCACACCGGTTATGCACGGGACGGGGCGCAATGGCGGCAAAACCCAGAATAACCGATCATGCACGCGGTGATCCGGGCGCTGCTTCTGGTTGCGCCCCGGTCACCCGGAAGCTGTGCTTTCTTCTGCGTTTCGCTAACGCGGCTTTTTTGGCGGCATGCACAAAAGCTGCCAGCACTGTGCGTTATCCGTGATTTTAGTCGCCGCCATTCCACCCTGAATGTGCGTTATTTCCCCCGTGCATAATGGGTCTATGAGAGAACTTGGAAAAGTGGGGTATAAAAACCAACTCTTCATCATCATCATGCTTCATTACAGTTTCACATTTTCCTTGCAGAATCGGATGGAAGAAAGCAAGGCTTTATTTAAAACAATTATCACTTACCCTTGGTTTATGAATTCTTCAGTTATCTTGTTCTTAAACAAAAAAGATATTTTGGAAGAGAAGATTATGCATTCCCATTTAATTACCTATTTCCCACAGTTCACAGGTAAATCAACCATTCCAGTTGCTTTTTGAAGCAAGCATTCTGAAGCTAAATTTTTGGTTTACTCCAATCCTGTTACTCTATCATAATTTTATTTAGCATTTATCTCTCCTAATTATATAAAGTGTATCTACTTGTTGTGCAAAAGCTTGCTAGGGAATCAGTCACAGCTGAGGTATACATTTCTGCAAATTTGGAATAATCTTCAGGCTTGTAGAAAATTTTTAGCACTTTTTAAAGTGATTCGGTATGTGTAAAAGTTAACAAGTTGGTACTCTCAGATTGTGAGGAGGAAAGGACACAATTGAAACAGCATTTTGGGTTAATGGAATAACTAAAAATGGCATGTAATTTTACATAATCTCCATTGGTGTGTATGTGTACAGATGGAGAAATTAAAATGTGTGTGCATGTGTGGAGGAACTAAAATAAAGGATGGTAAAAGGATGACAATCCATGGACCAGCAAGCACAAAAGCCAGGAGGCCAAGGGACAAGTGGTGGCTAGTAGGGGAAGAAGTATAGGAGCATGAATAAATACTGTGGAAGCAGGGACAGCACAGGGAGAAAGGTAAAGGGGGAGGGAGAATTCCTCTTCCTTCATGAGCCTCTCACTTATTAAATGTCAGAATTTAAGCACAGAAGACAATTTTGCACAAGCACAGCAGCTATAAATAAATGGAAACTTTATTCCCCTTGTCTGCAGTCTTCTGTGAGCTCTGAAATTTGGAGATGCTGAAATGTGCTGTACTAAAGGGAGAGGGATTGGCAAAAGCCACCCTCCTCCAAATAGAAAGTTTAGGATCCAAGCTAGTAATCTGTTCCTATAGAATGCTCAAAAATAATTGGCTAAAATAGAATAATTCTGTATGTGCTGATGAAAAGAAACTTATTTGAAGATGGGATTGGCTGTATATTGTAAAAATAATCACTTTGTTGTTTAACAGGACCTAAGCAAGATGTCAAAGCAGCCAGAGAATTTATTTTGAAGTTATACCAAGATCAAAATCCAGACAAAGAGAAAGTGATTTATTCCCATTTTACATGTGCCACCGACACAGAGAATATTCGATTTGTCTTTGCGGCCGTCAAGGACACCATACTGCAGATAAATCTAAAGGAATTCAATTTAGTGTGAATAAGGTTAGACTTTGAAGCATCTACTAAGCAACTTTCACTCTAGCTATGTTAAATGCAACAGTAACCGCAGCTAGCTGTGTGTGTCTCTGCAGCCGGCGATTTCTGTCTTTACTGACATTGAAATACTTACTGAACAGAAATGAAACTCCAAAGGTGATGTTTGCAGGTTTATAAAATTCTGATTGCTGCGTTATATTTCTTTTTAGATTTTGAGATGCATAGGAATTTTGGTTTTGATATTATTTAAGGGAAACTCTGTATAGGCCTTACATGTATATATATTCTGTCCCTTCAAGTTTGCATTTTTAAATTATATTTGATGATAATTCATGTGATCATATATTTTAACTAAACCAGAGATGCCTTCAGTATAAAACAGTGTATGAGTAATCTATGTTATACAATAAATGCCATACTTTGAATTTTTGATATCATGTCTTCCAACAAATATTTCATTTTCATTATAACACTGTGGTCAAAATCACATCAAATATACCAAGTGCCATAGTCAGCCAACTGAACAAGAGGTGAATTGTCTTACAGTGTTTCTTTGTATCTAATTTCCAAAACTTGAAAACTTGACGCCATATTCAGAAGGCAGAATTGGTTTCATGAACTCACCTCCAGCTTTTCAAGAACAGCCAACATTCTGCTGTTCTAGAAACATCCTGACAATATGTTGAGACAGAAGGTAGCAAGGTCTACTACTTATCAAATTTTAACATGTTCAAGATCTCTTTGGGCTTACTTATAGTGCAAATCCTGTGGAAACAAGGGCAAAACTTGTATTGTTGTATAAAGCCTTAAACTCATTGACAATGCAATTTCAGAGTATATTAACGAGGCAGCTAAGCTCCTGTGCTGGTATCTTTATGCATCATGCTAGTCTAACCTCAACAATGGCACAACTACTCATATAGGGCCAGAAACTAATGCCAATCACAGCAAAACCTGTGCAGCAGTTAAACACCAGCTAGGTCACTCATAGATGATATGAGGCAAGCTACTGGTTTGCATTTCCCACAAGTGTGAGGAGTGGCCAATGAATAGAGATGACATTCTATTTGTCATATCTGCCTGAAAGCCTAGATGTTACAAAAGTATGTCAGCCAACATGGAAAACGGTCCAAGAATCAGAATCTTGCATAAGATTGTATATGAAAACATCTTATCCAGTAGCCCTCGGTAAGGATGCCCTGTGCCTCTACCAAGAGGTATGCAATGCATATCTTTGGCCACTCTGGAGGGGGCCAAGGAGGCGAAAAGCAGACCCCCACCTATCCATCTGCAAGTTCTATGTCCTCTGCTCACTACACAAGGAGCAAGGTAGCGCTGCTGGTCGCAAGGCCCGTTCTTCTTCTGTAGTTGTGAGTGGGGTGGTGGGCTGCCTCACTTTTTCTCTCTTTCCCAAAAGCCTCCTCAGAAAGCCAAGCAAAAGGTGCTTTCTCCCCTGCCCCCCCCCCCTGCACAAGACTCAACATAAGCCCATGAAACACAAACAGGGGAGGAAACAGGGAAGGGAGTGTTTGCTTTGCTTTACTTTTTATCACTGAGGTAGAGAAGGGTCTGGGGTGGGAGGTAGGGGAGGGCAGTGGTAGGAAACAAGAGGCGGTGGCAGAGGATGCAGCATGGGTTGTTGTTACTGCAGCCCGTCAGCAGCACACCCCACAGAAAGCACTGTGGCAGGTGGCTACTCTCTTCCCTCATTGCCCAGCTGGGGCACAGCAGAGTGGTAATTGCAGGAGAGGCAGCAGCAGCAGAGGTGGCACCTGGATGTGGTTGCTAACCTGAGGTGATGGTGGGCAGTGGCAGATGGATGTTGGCCTGAGGGTGCACAGCCATGAGAGTTCACGCTTCCTATTTCCATAGTATATTGCACAGCTTAGCTGTGTGTGTGGCTATGGATGTTCATATCAAAAACCCTGAGGTCAATGGTTGTAAAAATATTTTGTACCATTTTAAGAGAGTGACTTGGATTTGTACAAATAAAGCTAAGTAGATAGGAACTAAGCCTACACACACAGATCTGCAGTTACTTCTCCAACATCAAGTTTGATGGTAAAGCCAGTTTGGTGTAGTGATTAAGAGCAGTGGCTTCTAATCTGGCGAGCTGGGTTTGATTCTCTGCTCTCCCATACAAAACCTTGGGCTCGCCAGCTTATCTGGATAGGCTTTGCTAGTGCAATTTGAAAAAGTTGACTCCTTGACCTGCATGCTACTGGAATGCCCTTATTACAACTTTTATCATGAATTGGGGATTTCCCCAAATTACTCCCTTCTGTAATAAAAGACAATGAATTCTCATATCTCTTGGTGAATAGAGATTCAAGTACTATGCTGGCAGTGGCCAAGTATCTCTCTACCATATTTTGAATTTTCCTTAAAGAAATAAGACTCATTATCTGCTGTTCAAGATCACTGGATATACCGAGCTTAAAATGTAAAAGGAAAGACTTTTGGCTTTTGTTTGCATATTAAAGACTGTAAAGTGGTTAAGAAATCAAGCTATATGTAAATAGTATCCCAAAACTAATTTGCTAAGATATAGGATTGGATTTTTGCATTCTAACAACTCTGGAAATTTCCTAGCAGCAGCTTTTGTCTGTGGGCCTTGCCAAGTTTAGCAACTGGTGTGCGTGGGGATCTAATTTTTTTCAGCCTGTATATGATTCAGACAGGTATACTGGATGACAGAAAGCCATAATCACAGACAAAAGAAAAAGGCCAACTTAAACAGACTAAGGCCCATTGAAATATTTATTTTATATATTTAGAAATTGTCACATAGTCGGTCAGCAACTAAGGCATGGCTGAAAGTGTAAATGCTTGAACTTTGATAGGATAGCCAGTTAAATCAATGAAGCCAGGCAGATTTAACATTCTTCAGTCACATAATACAACTTCTACTTTGGCATTTCCAGCAATGATTCATTTAATTTACATTTTGTATAGCAAAGAATAATGTGCAAAGAGGAAAACTGCAATGACTGTAACCAGTGGAGGTGGCTACCTAATGAAGCAAGCAAGACTTTGTATAAATAAATACATACAATTACAGTTTGGCATGCCATTTATATTTTAGCTTTTACAACAAAGCTACAGTTTGGGTAGTTCAAGGACCACCAGCAATTTCAGGGGGACCAATTGCATTAACATGTCTGTCTTCCCCTCCAGTGGTTTGTTAAGAATATTTGGCAACAGATACTTCATGCATCAAACCATCGAACATCTTCAAATTTGAATTAGGCAATACTTTTACACATATTTGCTTTGCTTTTCCCTTCCACAAAGCAGCTCATCTAGTTAGCCATTGGTTTATTGGCATTACTGTATAGCCTAATATATTCATATTTATAAAACATTGTGTTTTTACAACTTTCTCCCCATGAGGTCCAATAATTGTTAAGATTTTTTGCAAGTCTGCTTGAAAAAAAATGTTTAAAAATTGTATAGAATTTAAACTGGAATCAAGTGTTAGTAAATGATCTTTTATGATATTTTGTATTCAACATGATGCACTTATTATGGTCCTGGAGTTTAGGTTAAATTGGCTGACAATAGGGTATAAATCCAAAGGAAACTCTTGAGTAAAATACCGTTTCAAAACATGCCTAACATGATTCTTTTTGTTATTCTATTGATTAGGAGAAAGTAAAGACCATGCCATTCAAAGCATTACTGCGAAGGCACATCTCTACCTAGGTCATAAGTAATCCCAAAATAAGTATACGTGTATGTGTTCATCCACTATCATGAGGCACTACAACGCTTCATTAATTTATTTTATACCATATAAAAAGTGAATGCTAAAAATGATATTGCAGTACCACAAATTGTTTATTTATATAAAAAACTAAAGAACCTCATGATAATATAGTAGCAAATAAAAAAATTCTTTTGAGTTAACTGGTCAGCAAAGTCATTGAATGTATAAGAGCAGTGCTGGATAAATTGGTCATTCCCTGAAGAATTGAGCTGAATTCCTGTAAATATGCGTGATGTGGCAATGGTAGCAAGATGAAAAGAGACAGAACTAAAGTATACACTTTAGAAATAGAAATTATTACCTCATAGAAATAGAAATTGTTACAAGGCTGCTTTAGTCTCTGTAGATTGCGGCAGAATAAGCAGGGAAAAACATTTTTATACTCAAGTTTTAAATAATTGAGTATTTGATAAGCCAGCATTTGGCAGAGGTTCTCAGCTGCAGAACAGTTTACACTGACCATGTCAACCTTTTTCTCTCTACCAATGTGGAAACTTCAGTGTCATTTTTCAGCATTCAACAGTCCCATAACCTTTGTATTCTAAACAGCATCAAATTTGAGCAGCAGTTAAAATGTAAATAGTTTGAATTGTGCAATCCATTTTATGTGAATCTTAGGATCTTGAACAGGTTGCTATCATTGATTGTGGCTCTCTCTTACTTCTTCCAACTTAGACAGGATCCACTGTAGAAATTCAGGAGGAAAGAAAAGATGTATTTTCATGTAAATATTCAACACAACTTTGCCTGACAGCTCTTATATGATGACAGCACTTCTCAAACTTTAATAGAGCCCCACGCCCTCCTTCTCTTGTGTTTGCTGTGTAAAATACAGCCCCTCTTTAAAGTACACTAAACAACCTGTTCATTTCACATGGAGACATTTGTCTTCTTGTGTCCTCAGAACAATGCAATGGGAACCATAAGGAAAAGATTTGCATTGTTTGTACATTGTCTCCAAGGTTTTAGGTCTCTGAGGGTAGCTGATTATGTAGTACAACTCAAAATACATTGATCCAGGCTTTAATTAATCTCACCCTTATATGGAGGGCACTTATAAATGCAGAAAACAAGAAGCTTCCTTATTGTCCAATAATTTCTAGCTAAAGACCAGCTGAACAGGCATGGGTAAGGTGACCAGATTTTAACACTGGTAAAGCAGGACACCATTGACCGAGGGGGCGGGGGGCGGTTCTTGATTAAAAATTTGGTCTATATGGAGCAACAAAAATTTGAATAGAATGCATAGAACGCAAAAATAGTATTGTAATATATATATTTTACTTGTAATATAAGTACAATTTGCCAGGTGCCCCCAGATGTCCCTGCAAAAGTGGGACAATCTGGTCACCTTAGGCATGGGAAGAAAACTGAAACTTTCAGAGCTGCTCACACAGAAAAAGACCAGTGTTGCACTGTAAACTGTGATAGACTGTGTTATTGCTTTCGGATACGGATTGGCACCTCTGTGCCTATCCTGAAATACAGTTCTGGCCTGGATAAAGGTCAAGGTTTTCATTTTGACCTTTCAGGCCATCTGTGGCTTGGGCCCAGCCTATCTGAGGGACCACTTGTGTACTTATGCCCCCTGCAGGGCACTTTGCTCTGCGGAATGAGCTCCCGGGAGAACTGAGGGTCCTGACAGAGCTGGCAAAGTTTCAAAGGGCCTATAAAACAGAGCTCTTCTGCCAAGTCATTGGTTGAGGCTGGGTTAGCAAGATCAATGGATCTAGTGAACCCTTGTTAGCTGACTGTAGGAGGCCATCTTAGTAAATTTTTTGATTGTGTTGTTTTTAGGGTGGGGTTTATGGGGATTTTTATATGTAATCTACCTTGAGTCCAAAGAGGAAGGGGGGCTCAGAAATAAATAAATAAATAAATAATAAATAGAATTTATTGGCTGCCCCTCCCTGACAACAGGTAGCTCTATGAGATCACATCCTTCAACAGAGCCATTTCATCTATTTATCAGCATGCAAACAGAATTCATGATGCAGGACTGTGATTGTGATTGTTACTTCTAAGAAAACACATTCCTTTGGTCTAGGATACGCACCTTGGCATCTTCAGATGTTCTAAAATTAATTATTTTTCCAAATTCTTTGGCATGGAATACAGATTTAACTCGCTCCTAAAAAATAAAGTTGCTCATTAAAATAGGAAATCAGCTTTTCTTGTGTTTATCTTCCTGACACAACAGTTCCGACAATCCAAAGTTTCTTTTAAAAAAACTGATTTCCCACTATTTTAGCTTTTTGCTTACAGCATTTTTCATAACTTTAGTTCATTCTTCCTTTCCATTAATTCCATATTACAGCAATATACAGTATTTGCTGGCGTATAAGACTACTTCCCCCCCCCCTGAAAAACATGCCTCCAAGTGGGGGGTTGTCCTATACGCCGGGTGCACTTCAGTTGGGATAGACATAGCTGCCCATAGTGGCCCATAGTGCTGTAATATAATGTAACAAACTCTACATTTTGAGTGGAAATGTTGGGGGGTCGTCTTTTACGCCCAGTGGTCTTATACGCCGGCAAATACGGTAAAATAATTTATAACATTTCTATTCTACTGAGTCTTCAAGCCCCCTACCTAATAAAAACTGAAAGCTATAAACAATTTAAAAAGATAAAATCACTGACAAACAAGTAGTAAAGGGGTAATTAAAAACCACCATTAATAACAAATCGTGGCAGACAACACAAACAATTCAAGTAAAATGTTTTAACTCAGTATCTAAATACTTATTAGCTAAGAATTTTTTGAATAATTGCATTGCAAAGGAATTAAGCCTGGTCACCACCCACCTACCCTCTGAGCACAAGGAAGTGACAGAGATTCAGACAGGGCAGGTAATTCTGCAGGTATCCTGAGCCAAAGTCATTTGGTATTCAGAGCCATGTATGCTTTTTAGAACTCTGAAGTATTGACAGGATCAAAGAGCTCCCACAAGTGGTGACTTTAATCATCAGAATGCTACCTCGCTTTTGCTCCAAGAGCCACAGGAGTGCAGAAGCCATATGACACCATAGGATATAGGAGAGAGATCACAACAGGGAATCCCACTATTTGCTAACATCATCTTAAATGGTGACTCTGTCAACTTCTAGATGGAAAGAAAAATCAAACAAATGCTAGCTCAAAGTGAGGCCATTGGGTGTCCCTGAGTTTACTGCAGAACCCAGCTGTCAGAATCTCCCTCTGGTTATTCTGCCACGATTAATCTCCCCATCTAGCTTTTTAGTTTTCCTTTGTAGTAGATAGCTGCCTTTAAAATGCATTCCCAAGCATAGGGGGAAACTGTGCTGTACTGCATAATATACCTAATCCCATCCTGCAATCCTCAGTTCAGTCAATGGATGTGAATGGATGTCTTCTTTCCTGATTAAAGAAACTTTCTTATACAGAACCTTGGCTTATTGGGAATAGAGCACTCTGATACCAGCCACATAAGAATTGTCAAGATATTTCACAATAGCAAGTATTTCATAATATTTACTGATAAACGTCCAGAAAATATTAACCCATCAGAAAAAGCAATCTAGTCTCCTGACCAATCTCCTGTAAAGTTAACACTTCAGAACACCTATGGATGAGGTAATCTTTGAGCCTCTACATCTACCACATGATTCTCCCCCAATGGTGGAATATACAAGATAAACATCTCAGCTTCCAGACATGTCAGTAAGCTGGGGCAGTCTCCACCTCCACAGAGAGCACATGAACCTCAAGATATGTTTTGGTCCCCTGCCTCACACCCTGCCCCCCCCCTTTGATTCCTTGCAGTACCCGTCATCTTTCACTTTATCCCTTCCTGTACAATCTGATGACCAGCTGCTCTATTAAATGTTCCCACGTAGAGCCACCTCCCATATCCTCATCTCCTAGCCTTGGCTAGTACTTGCAACTGTTACTGTGCCTTAACCTTTTCCAAGTCCTTGAGCCACTTTCTAGCCTTCAGCTTACCGTTACTATCAAGCTTTCCAGCAATTTTTTATTTCCTTGCTTCTCTCTTTTTGCTCCTCTCCTCCCATTTCACTCAGTTTTACACCCTCTCTTTTGAACAAACAGTTAATGATACATAATTGAGTAGTGTAATTTCTCAACAATACTACAAGTGTTTGATTTGCACTTGCCAAGGTATTTTACTTCTAGTGATTAATTTGATTTGCACTTGCCAAGGTATTTTACTTCTAGTGATTAATTTGATTTGCCCAGAGGTTTTACTGCTAACATCCATTAAACTTGTCTTTCCTGCTTGCCATTGTTATCTGCCTTTTTGTCAGTGAGGTCCACCTAGTTAAGTACAACCTTATATGCACTGGTGGTTTCCTTCGCTTTTGCCATGCATTCCCCTCAGGTTTATTTTTCTCTTCTGCTTGCCAACTCACATTCACTTCACAGGAGTGTCAGGTTTTATTTTTCCTTCTGCATGGGTTTGCTTCATTCAGAATTCAGTTTGTTTTCTATTGCCCCATTCCCCCCCTTCCCCAGATAATTCACAAGCAGAATGATTCCATCAGATTCCACCCCCTCCTGAGGCCACTGATATTGTGCAGCAGTCTCCGCTCATTGGTCAGCTTCAGGTAGAGGGTGCCATCTGAAATTGTTAGCAGATATTCTTAAAGCTTCTTTTACTTTAAAAATGGCTGCACCATGTTTTCAAAAACAAAACAAAAATGTAAATTTGAATTGGCATGGTGAATTATATGTGGGGGGAAAAATAAACACCCACAGGTTTGAACCCACAACATTCTGATCTAACTGAGCTATACAGTTTAGGTTGAACTTTGGAGCTGATAAACAGCATATGAAAGTTTATCTGATTTTTTTAAAGTAAGCAAAGCAATGCCTTGTTATAATCATTTTAAAAAACCCAGGAATTTAACTGTACTTAGTTCCATTAATTAAAAACAAATCACCAGGATGGGAGAGAAGGGGCAGGCAGCAACCTTTCATTGCATTTCTCAATCCCCTCCACTCCTAGCTGTCTGATGTACATGTTGGCAAGAAGAAGGGGGAGAGAGTGACTATCCACAAGAAAGGCTTATCTGTAGTTCTGACACTAATACTGAACCCTGATTCCCGCAAGAGTTAAGGGGGCTTATTAAAAAAATAAATCTTTAAGCAGTACTGAAACTTAGACAAGGTTAGGTGCGCAATCTTCTAAGATTGCTACCTGGAAGTGAAAGAAGCTTTAAGAATCTCTTCTTATGGTTTCAAAAGGCACCCCTACCTGAACATGACCAATGAGCAGGGACCAACCAGTAGCACAAAAGAAAAAGAAAAAAAACTCAGTGATCCAATTTTTCTCATTAGTGTGTGGAGTTACTCTGTGATTTGGAGAAGAGAAACTGGAGAAAGAACAAATGTGCAGAGTGCAGGAACAGAATGTAAATAGAATGCGAATTATCAAATGATACTATGATAACGTAGCACTTCATCCCCCACCACACTGTCTCAACAATGAGCCTAACAAGTTCCTAAGTTTTTAATACTACCTGGTTGTTACTGCTAAGTTTTAAATTAAGCTCTAAATGTGAAAGTATAGTGATTTTAAATGTGAAATGCTTAACTTGTTTTACTATAAATGTTGTAAGCCACCCTGAGCCCTTGAGAAGGGTGACATAGAAATTATAGAAATAAAATAAATAAACTGGCTTCAATTCATTGATAATTAAAATTAAGCTATGCATACAGAAAGGGCCTACAGTGATCTATTTTCATTTCTTGAAAGAGTATCACTTCAATCCGTATCTATGTATACAAATGCTTAAGGTCTGGGACGTGCATACATGTGGGATATGTGGGAATGCGAACACATGTATCGGCTCTGTGAAAATGTCTTATGTGCAGTCATACATTGGGACTGTGTCTGCGCAAACTGGCTGCAAAATAAATTTTTCCAGCTTAAAAGCTACTGTAGGAGTGGACCCTCCCCTTCCTGTCCAGGCTGTCACATTCTCATCTTCTGTCATCAATGGGAGCCCCACACTGGAACAATTAGCAAGCTACTCTCTGGAGGTGGAATGATGCACTCACTGAAAGAAAGACTGGAGAACTACTTTACCCACATCTGCATCCTATCTCATCTGTTGGTCCAACATGTAATGCTTCACAAACATGTCCTTTGCTGACTACATTGCAGTTTTGCAAATCTGCATAAGTGGGACTCTGCTATAGAATGCTGCTGAGTTACCATGTGCTCTGGTGGTGTTCACAATCCCCTCCAGTGGATAGGGTCCCCCAGCCACCTTGTAGTAAGAATGGATGGCAGCTATCACCCACCTGGAAAGGCATTGGGAAAAGGTAGCCTTCCCCTTCTTTGGGCCCCAGCTACATACAAGGAGTCGATAAAACTAAAAAAAAATCTAGTTCTGTTGATGGAATAGAGTAGTGCCTTTCTAACATTTAGTGTATGTAGGGCCTTCTCATCTGTAAAGCCCAGAGATGGGAAAAATTCAGACAATAATGAATTAATTGTTAAATATATGAGAAAATCATTTTGGTGCATAATTCAAGCTTTCTTTCTACAAGTAATTTGGAAGGTACAATCTAAATAATGCTCTATAATGACAAAAAACTTGATTGTAGAGCCTTTTAAAATAACAATAAATCTTGACCTAAGTTTTTTCATCATCTTTCACCAGCTCAACCCAGTGTTCCCAGGTCTGGCACACAGAAGCATAACTAGAGAGAGCCAGCATAGTGTAATGGTTAGGAGCAACAGCCTCTACTCTGGAGAGCTGAGTTTTATTCCCCACTCCCCCATATGCAGCCGACTGGGTGACCCTGAGCTAGTCACAGTTCTCAGCGCTTTCTCAGCCCCACCTACCTTACAGGGTGTCTGGAGAAGAAGGGAAAGTGATTGTAGGCTGCTTTGAGACTCCTTTAGGTAGTGAAAAATGGGGTATAAAAGCTATCTCTTCCTATTCTGAAGTATTCTTAGCCTAAGGAGAAGGATTTGGAAAGGCTTGCACAGAATTTATTTTCCTCACATCAAAATGTCAAAAGAAGATTGAATAAGATACTGCAGCCTTACAGAAAACATGTTGACATCTCCGAGGCTCTCTTGAGAACCCAGGGACAGAAAGATAATGACAGCAGGAGAAAAAGAGAGAGAGAGAGAGAGAGAGAGAGAAGAGCAAAAATAGGGAAAAGGTCTAATGTTCCATTTTTATGCAACTGGCATTTCATAGGCACCTGCCTTTTTATTTGTCTAATAATTACAGCAACCTATCTAATAATTTTAAATACTTTGCTCAGGTGGAATTCATTATAGTAAGTCTGACAATGCCATCACAAGGTACAAAATGAGTATTTTTGCCTTGTTTAGATTTATGAATGTTCTTGGGGGATAAAGCTTTTTCTGTTACAATATTACTCACTAGAGTAGAAAAAAACATTTTCACTGAAAAGTCTAGGACCCATAATCATACCTTAGCTTCAATGCGTAACCTCCGTCCATCAACAATGAATGGTTCTTTGGTAAATTCATCATACGAATACTGCCATTCACATGTTAACTGTCCAAATGTGCCTTTTGTCACAAACAATATTCCACTAACAATACAGGAAAACAACTGTTAAATTATAGAAAGAAACAGCCTGTAGTTCATTTATTTATTTAAAAGATTCATTAGTCACCTTTCTACCTTGTGGAAATCAAGGCAGCTTACAATGTAAATAAAACAATGGCTATAAATGACATAAAACCAGAATTTAAAAATTGACTAAATGAGTCAAATGTGTTCCTAAATAAAATTGACTTCAATTGCCTCCTGGAGATTGAAAGTTAGGAGGTAAGATACACTTTCCTGAGAAGGTTGTTTCACAATTGTGGGGCTGCCACCAAAAGGCACTCTCTCATATGCCCTTCAGATGAGCTTTTCTAATTGGTGGGACAGTCAGGAGGGTCTCTCCCTATTATCTTAATCCCCAGGCAAGAACTTAGTCTATCCTGATCTTGTTCAACTTGACAGCAGTTTTGAAATTTTAAGAACAGTCAATAGGCAATACAAACAGCACACTGGATCCGATCACAACATACTAAGATAATTAAGAAAATGCTAAGATGTTCCAACACCAAGCATCGTTCTATGAGGGAGGCAGCTGTTTCAAAATGGTTCTCCCTGTAGAAAGAGAGCACGCAACATGAACTCTCTGGGAACATCTCATAATCATTATAGTGGAGGAAAGGCAGGAAAGTCTCTGCTTTGAGGAAGAAGGATCCAGGATATACATCAGTGAACACTCCAGTACCTATGGGCACCAAGTTGGAAATTACTGTCTTAGTTTCACTATTCTATACTCAGTTTTAAATTCTTTCAATTGGTCAATTATAGGTACTCAGTGAGCCTCTTGTGGCGCAGGGTGGTAAGACAGCAGACATGCAGTCTGAAAGCTCTGCCCATGAGGCTGGGAGTTCAATCTCAGCAGCCGGCTCAAGGTTGACTCAGCCTTCCATCCTTCCGAGGTCGGTAAAATGAGGACCCAGCTTGCTGGGGGGTAAACGGTAATGACTGGGGAAGGCACTGGCAAACCACCCCGTATTGAGTCTGCCATGAAAACGCTAGAGGGCGTCACCCCAAGGGTCAGACATGACTCGGTGCTTGCACAGGGGATACCTTTACCTTTTACCTTAGGTACTCAGTTGCTCAAAAAGGCTTGCCAAACAATGCAATTAGTGAGATTATTTTTAAAAATTGACTAATTTTTAAAATATTTTAGTATTTAATATTTTAATAGATATTGAAGTCAACATAAAATGAACAATTTGCACCAAGAGTGATTTAGTTTTACTAAATTATCTATATCAATGACGAATAACATTTTTAAAGAACACACTAGCCTTGAGGAAAATCTGTTTCCAGGGAGGTGGCAATAATTCTTTCCATTCACTTCAATAGAGGAACAAAAGCCTACTGGTGTGGGATCTCACTATGAGTATTAGATTTTGGTGTCCTCAAACTATAGTTAGATCAGTACAAACAAAGGAAGAATAGTGTTGGAAAAGCGTTAAATTATTAGTATAGTAGTAAAAAGTGAGAACTGAAACTCAAGGAAAAAGATAATTGGTTCCCAGAAAAATAGGTTGAGTATCTGTAAACCTGTGGTCTACATGTGGCCACTTGAATAGTTAATTGGTGCAGAAGCTCTCATGTATTCGGTTCCATCTTTCTACACTAAAAATCTCAACTCATCTTCCAACCTTAATTATAAACAAGCTATGAAGTAAGTATGTTAAAGAAATGGGGAAAACCAACCACCACCAAAGTGGCTACTACTTTTTAACACTTGGAGGTTTGAATTCAGAGATTCCATTCCCCCCAATGGTGGAATTCTCATCTGGGGCAAGGATCATTTTAACAGTGAAAAACACCTCTTACTCTGGAGAAAGGCTCTGTAGTCAGAAGAACAGAACATTGATATCCAATAGAACAATCTATACTTTTAAAGATACCAGCACCTTCTTGATTTACCACATATGGAAAATAATTTTAAAAATCTATCTGAGCATAGTATGTCCTAAAAGGAAAACAAATTATTCGGTTTAAGCAAATGAAAGGGGAAACCTTACCTTTTTGTTACCATCAGCAGATCTGTATTATTAATCATAGCATGTGTGAAGTATCTCAGTTTTGAAAATCTTCCATTTTCAATATTCTAAAAGGAAAAAGAAATGTGTATACAATGGCCTAGAGACTAATTTATTTCCTATTTAGCAACGTTATCAATTTCAACTTACTATGAGTACTTCAAAAACCTGCATAGATTATTAAACAGAATTATGTTTGACATGTATGCTACCACATCCATCAGTAAGACACACCCCTCATTTTTTAATTACAAGAGCTGCTGTGGGATCTACTGTCATCTTTCATATTATGAAAACGTTTATGGATTTAAGCAGTAATTCATTCTTCTGTATAAAAATTTAAATGTTAACAAAAATCAGCAAAGGTTTTAGAATTCTAGCAGAACCTAAGATGTAGGGATTGGTATGAACCAAGAAAATGTGGGTCCCGGGGCTCCCAATTTGTGAATAACAATCCCCCATAAATGTTTAGGTGCCAAACAAACTGATTCCATTCATGATGCAGTAGAAACCCCCCCCCCCCAGGCATGATATAGACACCAAATTCACGGGGGATCTCCAGATGACTCCCTTCAATCCGCCTTCCAGTTATGGTGAGGATTGGATTTACAGGGTCCAAGTTACAGCCCCCAAAGAAGGTGTCCCCAGGAAAGTGCTTTCTGTGGAAATGAAAGTGCAGGTTCAGGAGTCTATAGAATGGATCCTGTGCAAAATAGAAACATCAAACTCCCACCCCTCTACATGTTCTCCAAGTTATGTCCAATTTGGGTTTAGGGTATCTGAGCTATGGCTCACCAAAGAGGATATGCCCAGAAAAGTGATTTTGCAGGAAACTTCAGGTAGCGTTTCAAAAGGGTGTAAAATGGATTACCTACAAGCCACACACACATGCTACAGTGGTAATGGTCAGAGGTCAGGGAACCTTACCTTGCCACCCTCTATAATCTCTCCAAATTGGGGGAAATTATATTTCAGGGGTCCCAGTTACTGACTCAGGGCTCTGAACAACTCTGTTATTCTGCTCATACTATGCAGAGGGGCTTAGCTACTGATTGCTTGGATTGAGGACCCCACATTTATGCCCTCCCTATTCCTGATTGTGAACATTTATGTGTGCCATGAGGGTGAAAGTGGGTACAAAAAGTGTGGGGAAAGAAATCCTCCAGCTCCTACATACCACTGGCCCCTGTCCCTGGTTACCAAATGCATAATGCCAGCTTACTGGAGACCTGCTTCAACAAGACATTGCCAGGGGTCCTGGAGCCTCTTTTCCCTGATCTGTTCCTGAGGTTCTCCACAGATGCAAAAGAGTTGTTAGTACTGCCCAGACACCAGCGGTTGCTAATACTCTTTGTGGACTTTGACACAGTGATTTAGGGAAGGGGGAAGATTCTCCTTTCCACATCTCAACTCTGTTGCTGTTCCCACCTTGAATACACCCCATCTATGGCCCCTCCCAGCCCAGCACCAGAAAGCAGTTGTGCCCTCCAACCTTATCCAATCCTGGGGCCCTGATTACAGCTCACACTGTAATCTGTTCTGTTGGCAATAATCTGCTCCGTTGGCAAGATGATTGCTGTGGATGACCAACTCCTCTTCCTCATGGAGAACATAGCCTTTCACGGGCTGCTGCAAAACCTGGAAACCTGGTACTCCATCCCCTTGCAGAGGACCATGAGCCAATAAGTCTTGCCTACTATGCATGTCTCCATAGTAGTAAAGGCCACAGCTCAGCTCTCCAGAGTGCATGGCAAAACTGTGCACTTCATGGCAACCCTCTGAAGCATCCAGAAGAACAGCTACCTTTACCTCACTGCCCACTGGTGGCAACCAGAGGACCTCTCTGTTTGGACTGCCCAGGGCCCAGGAGGGGACAGGCTTGCCACTGGGCTACAAAGTGGTTCTGTTCCATGTGCAGTGTATGGATGCAGACCACATGACCTAAATCATTACAGCAGTGATATAGAGTAGCCTGAGAGAGTAGGTGGATGGCAACTACATTATCTGTGGTTACATTACATGGTCACGGATTCCAATACAAACATGCTGGCAGTGGTGAAGGCTGTGCACCTCAAGGACATTGTCTGCCTGGCACCTGTTTCACTTGGTGGTGAAGGATGCTCTGGGGCTGGCGAGAACCAGGGACACTACCCCCCTGAAATGTGATACTTGCTCAAGACCTGCTGGTGCATGGCTGCCCACTTCTCACATAGCAACGATTGTCTGCTGTGCAAGAAGTAAGGTGAGGGACAATAAGCCTGAACATTGGCTTATCCTGAACTCATCCAACTGCTAGAACTCACCTATGACATGATTGTGGGTTTAGTGGAGTGGAAGAGTGTAGAACAGTGCTGTGAACAATCTGCATGGGGAACTCCTCTGTGAACAGTCTGCATGGGAAACTTAGCATCAGCTGTAATGAATGGCTGATCCTTTCCCAAATGGTATGTGTCTTCAAAATCTTCTAGAATGGGGCAAGCTATCCTCCTGATCTGAGGGCTGGGTTGGGCACTGGCATACACACTGGGGAGCCCCTCTTGGAACTCTGGGAATGTCTACCTTTCTTTTAGAACCTGCCTTTGGAGGCTTAGGTGGGGGCTGTGAACAGAGAGGGGATGCTTTTCTTGCTTTCAGTGTCTGGCTGGGGAGGGTCTTTCCAAGTGAATTTTCCCTGTGCATTTGGTGTCATTGGCTTGTTCCTAGCCACTTCATAGACTCCTGTAACTGCAGTTGTCTTTTGCAGAGATAGCACTGGGGAGAACCTTTCTGGGTGCTCATAACCAGGAGGGGTGGGAGAGTACAAATATGGGTCCTCAGCCAAGGCACCCAGTTGCTAAGCTACCCGTGTGAGTAGAGAGATGAGCTAGCTCAGAGCTCTGAGTTCACCTAACATCCAAAGCCTACCAGGGGAGGTGCCTGCAATGAGGAGGAGTGGGAAAGTATAAAATGTGTGTCCTCAGCTAAGGCACCCCATCAGTTGGCTCAGAGACCTAAGTCTACCTAACACTGAATCCTTATCTGGGGAGAGGTGTTCACAAGCAGGATTACATGATTGGGTTCTGCTTTTAACAAGTTCCTTCCTCTTTGTCTAACTGCCTACAGTAGAGAGGCTAAAGTACTGAGCTGATGATATAATAGCATTCTGATCCCATAGTGCTTTGGAGGGCCCTTACTGATGTTTGCAAGACTGGAGAATTCCACCCTGCCTCCCCACTGCTTTGAAGTTAGGTAAACTTCAGATTGAGCTGAGACAGTCTATCTGGAAATGTAACCATTCATGAAAGTTTGAAAGTTCATGGAAAATTTGTTCCAACTATGAACTTTATTTCACAAACATGAACTGGCCAAAATTCATGAAGAACTTAACTTTGTAGCTGGCTCATGTCCATCCCTAATTTGATCCAACACAATGACTACAGTATCTAAGTCTGGGACCCTCTCCCCCACTGTTCTTTTCAAGCTTTTGCCTGGCACAGGTATTCTGGAAATGGGAGCTTTAACTGCAAGGATAAGCTGAAAATGCCAACAGCCTCATGTGCTACATCTAAATGACCACTAGAGGGTAGCCATGTTTGCTAATAAGCAAAGCTTTAGCAATGAATGAACACAGGTAAAAAGGAATTTCAATGCAGACCCACATCATGTGGCCAGTCTTGCTACAACTATACAATAATAAGCTCTTTCTTTTTGCTGAAGCATCTAAAGTATCCCCATATAATCAGTCTGTCCATCTTGCTGTTAAAGTAAGCAGTTGTCTTAATTAGTGGTTATATTATTAAGACAAAAAAGCTGTCGAGCTTTATGCACAGAGTCCAGATAATTTCACAACTAGTCACAGATGTTTATCATATAGTACAAGACAGGGAAATCTGTTCAGATTAATGTTTTTGTTTTTGTTGTTGTTGTTATATCTTTTTCTACAAAACAGACCAGTTTTGTTTTAAATTCTAAACCTGGGGTGAATTCTGGAGCCAGTTCCTTGATGTGGCTCTCAGTGACTAGAAGGAAGTTAATATGGGATAGTAAGCTTTCAATTATGGGAATTCTTAAAGTCATATTGCAATATTAAGCGACTGAATTGCGCTTTTGTAAGACAGGTTAGTGGGTACCCAGCTCCTTCAAGATATAGCAAGGAAAATAGAACTACTCTACGACAATTATTAAAATTTTAATTTTATGCAAATATGTCCCAAACACAAAAGCTACAAATATTTCTAGAACAAAACATCTACCACCACATAAACAACCCATAGCATTAAATGACAATTGTTTACCTTGTATAAAAATTCAACAGGAGTAATCTACTCCTATCACACAGAACACTGGCAATTTTTAGATAGAGCTATTACATTTTAAAGAAAGGGAAAGTTTAAATTTACATTTTAAATTAGGATAAATACATATTTTATGGAAGCAACAACATTTGAAAACATTGTAAAAGGACAGAGTAAGTTAAGTTTGTGAAAATGCCATATCAAAAAGATTACTGGTATGATGAAAACATGAATATAGTTTATAAAAATAATGATTTCCATTTAAACGTGGCTAGATTCTAAAAATCATAAAGAATAATCAGATATTGTAATATTCAAGTACTGAATGATATCAAACATTTTACAGGCTAGGTAAGCGTAATTTTTTTGCCTTTGTGACTTTGCTTTGTAAATGCAAAATATTATTACAAATCATTTTTCACTGTTCCTGCCACTTCATATTTATATTCTAAGCAATCTTCAGTATAGATCTTACATATTATGCATGAAATGGCTCTGGTGAAGATAGTGGTTTGTGAGTACATAGCTGTGGAGAGATTAAATCACAGGTTTCATACCCTTCATGGTGCCAATACTATTTTTTAACAGCGAGGACCCCCAGAGTGCTTTCAAGTTAAAATGCTTTTAGTACTTAGGATGACTGGAAGCCATTAGTTTTAGTTGCATTGGGAAGTTGTATTGAACATCTTTTCAACTGTTTTCCTTTTAGAACTCTCTGACATGAAAGCAAGGAGATTGGATCAGGGACTCTGGATGACCCATCTTGACTCACCAACTGAATGGTTTACTGAGCACAGGAAGAAAGGTATAAAATAATGTAATTGGGTGCAGTTATAAACAGTTATATAACACCATTTAGCCCAATTATATCCAGAAACAACCTGCTCTTTACTTCTGATTAGATGCACTCTTCAGTCTGAAAGTTAATTTTCAAATACTCCAATATATATTATTATTCCTCTGACATTATATCCCAACTATTTTCACTGAGTTTTTAGTGTTCAACTCCTACAATGTGCTCTATTTCTCTATTAATCCAGTATTTAGCCTTCTTTGCCCTGCTAAGGAGTTGTTCATTTTTCTGCTGCCCTCTCCAAGCAAATGAGAGCAAAGTCAGTCCTAGCAAAGAAAGACAAATATTTTCACATATTTCTTAACACAGTGAAGAGCCAGAGGAAAGCCTGGATAGCACCATTCTGATTGGCAGTATCATTCATCACTCCTTGTAATTATCAGGAACTATTAGAAGTACCACCATACATATATATTTATCTCATCTCTCCGTGTGTTTAATGTATAAGTTGGGGGATCTATGAGGTCTTGCAGGAGAAAATCTCATTGCTCCCATTTTCTCTCTCCTTTTTGCTTTTTGTCTTTGCCTCCTGACAATGACTGAAGTCTCTGCTCTTTCTCACCCATCCATTTTCCATTTTCTATTTCTCTACCTGGCTGCCTCTCCTCCCTGGTCTTCAATTTCCCCTTTGTAACCTTCCCACTGTCTCCTCCCCTGCAGCGTATTTGACCTTCCTCTCCCTCTGTTCTGCAATGAGAATAACTGAGGCTAGGAACCCTAGGTTAGCTTGAAGTTACTTAGCAACCCTGCCACCCCAACAGCCCCCAGTATCTCACAATGTAATCCTACACAGCCATGAAGACATGAAAATGTAGCACATGACAGGATTCCTTCAGAAGAATGTAGATATACCTTTGTATTCATGCCAGTTACCATACTACCAGGAGCAGTCCTTACTCCTTAACACAACTATTCCCCAACCTGGATTAAAAAACCAACACAGAGTCTCCATTCTATACTGTAAAGTAATGGAATTAAAGAAATGTTTAGTTATTGTAGTAGTTCTACACATTTTAATTATTTATTAAATGAAATAATTATACTCTTGTGACTGACAGTGGGCTTACAATTCCAAACGTAAAGTACAATAACACCCCAACTGACATCCTTCCCCAAGAAAATACTTGCAATTTACAGCTTATTAAAAATCCTATTTTTTTAGGATTTTTAGCAAATAAAAACTTCTAATGATGGTACACTGTCACCTCCCCAGGGACTCTGCTCCATAGGATGGGAGCTACTACAGAAGGCACAAGCCCTAGTCAATGATAGGCAGGCTACCTTCCGTGGGGGAACAATGGATGGGAAACTGAAATTTGTAGCTGGCTTATGGATATATGCCAACTAGATACCAGATTATTTCCCCTAACCATTTGATAGATATCCTAAAAATTAATGTGTTAATGTTATCCCACTGCTACCTCCCACCTCCATGACCTTTGAAGTCTTGAAGTTTTGACATGGGTCCATGATGTCATCCACCTAGCTATAGAAAACAGCTGATAACCAGTTAGTTATTCCTATAATTTCAAGCGGTCCCTCATCTATTCAACATTGTCCTGCCACCCTGTTGTCCAGGAGAAAGCAAGCTTTCAGTGCAGGCCTACATAATGTTATAGTTCCAAATTAACCTCCATTGTTGGAAAAAAATCTAGCCCAGAGTGAGACATGTTTTTGCAATCCACTCAATTTATTTGCCACTACCATGCACAACTAACGGTTTAGAAAACTGGAGCTTGCTGTTTTAGCACCATTGAGTGTACCATTAATTTGCTGGATTGTACCTACCATAGTATTGAAACAGATAACCAGTTTCCCTACTTTCTGATAGGTGTTATTCACTTTTCCTATTGCATTTATTTTTTCCACACTTCATCTTGAGAAGGAGATACTTCAGTGCTTCTTTTAAAAAATTTTCTTTGACAGCTAGGAACATAAACAATCCTTGGGTAGTGAGGTCCAAAAAATAAATCTTGATTTTTTTGTACAGTGCAGCTGCTTCTCATGAATACTAGTGCAGTCTGCTCTGACCAGCAGTAGCTATTCCAGGGCCCCAGGTAGTGTCTTTCACATCACCCAGTATGGGATTCTTTTACATGGAGTTACTGGAAATTAAACCTGCAACCTTCTGAACATGCCCTTCTGCAGATGCCCTAGTGCTTAGCCATAGCATCTTCCATCTCTCCAGTGGCCTGCCCCTCCTTGTTCAGGAATCTAAGTATAGAAACAGCTGCAGCTTCCCAGTCTTTGACTTCAGCTTTGCTTTCATTCCCCCAAAATTATTCTTGCTCTGGTCTTATTTGCTGATTTTTTTGGCATTAATCAATAACTTTGGTAGGCATGGAAACAAACCCCATCCGTCTTTATGGTAAGGGAAACCGTGCAGCGTAGGCCAGAAACCCATATGGAAACCATTATATTCATTTCTCTTATCAAAAAGGAGACAATTAATAAGTAGGGTAGTGACCTTCCTCCTGGTCTGCAGGTAGGATCCAATAATTGAGGACAGCCAATCCTAAATCACTGAGGACAGCCAGCAGTTATCCATCCATTTGGGCACTCAATAAACTCTGAAACTAGTAATGGAGCTTCCCCTCCGCACTCCTCAGTCAGGCAGAAACCTATCCTATCTGTTCCACTTAATATCTCTGGTAAGGCCTTTGAAGAGGAGCGTTTCTCATGGCTTAAGTGCCACTCAACACTTAACATCCACTCAGGGTGGCTGTCCCACCCCTGAGTGCCTCCTCCTCCAACTGGCTTGCCTGTCTGTCTAGTGGCCAGCCAATTGCCTTCCATCCCCCACCCCTGACCACCCCCTCCCACTTCCCTCTGAGGCTTAGAGGCTGCAGATTCCTGCCACATGAAAGCTGCCCTTGCCCCTAGAAGCTGCCTGAAGCCTTTCCAGGGAGGAGGGGAAGGCCGTCCACAGAGTTCTTCCACTCCACCCCCACTCCGATCTAGTGCCCATTGTATTCCTGAATGCAACTGGCTTGGCCCCTAGTGTAATCATAAATCACAACCTGTTTCAAAGTGCAAAAAAAAATTCTGAAGCACCTACTGATGATCTTGCAGCACCAGCACCTAATGAACCTATGAATATGAGACTTCTTAGGTCTTCCCAAAACATTCTAGCTGTGCCTGGCCTGCTTTACTACTGAGTTTGCAAAATGTCTGCAAGAGTGAAAGCAATCTCATTCAAGTCTTTTATTTATCTTGCAAACGTCACCTTTGATTTTAAGCAAGCAGTCCATGTTTCCTTACATTTACGCTTCTATGGATTTTCACTCAGGATCATATAGCTCCCGCATTAGTCTACAAATATTTAACAGCATGTAGGAATTCTAACAGTTGCACTCCTTTCACTAGGACTTAAAAGACAACATACATACAAAGTACTACGGTCTTCCACTGAACTAGAGCCAAAAAAGCCCATTTCATAAGACATTTAAGCCAAATAATAATTAAAAATGTAAAACTATGTTGTTAAGGATGAAAGGATGCAAACATAAATGTTTCTTTTAAAATAATATTTTGATAAAACAAGCTGTTAAAAAAGACAATCTGAAATTATACAAGAAATGATGGAATATTTCAACAGATCAGTATTTTCGTAGACAGACTCATTTATTGTTATTACAGAAAATTCAGACAATAATTTCAAATACCTAAAAGAGATCTAAAATATAACAATAAACACAACCCACATAAAGCAACACTGAATATGTGTTTATAGCTAAATGTCTATAAAAATATACAAATGATTTTAAGTATAAAGTTAAAATAATGTAAATATACTATTTAAGAACATTACAGACATCTGACTGAAAAAAAATCACTGTCCAAGGTTATGATCATACAATCCAGTACTGTTCCAAAAACAATTTAAATAACAATTTTCTTTGTATATGTCTTTGGTATTTACTTTAAAACCTATATTTAAAAACAATTTTATAACAATGGCTATAATATTAGTGTGCCTGTCACACTCACAAAGCAGCAACAACATTCAACTGTTGATAATGTAACACAGAAAACACTTGTAACTCTTAACTCTCATCATCACTACCACTAATATGACACAGGGTCCATTTTTTGTAGGCCTGTCTTTTCTGAAAGCATGGTGAGAGAAGAAAGAAGCAGAAGGGTTAGTTGAAGCTGGCAAATTTAGTTAGCTGTTTTTTAAATGCACACAGAAACTATAAATGAAATGTAACTTTCGACTTATGGTATGCAGCAGAACTCCACTTAGCCCTGCATTACAACATACAACACCATTATTTAATTTTTTTTTGTTCTACATTCCTGCCCATATCACTGTTTCAAAGGCCTGCTAATTTTAATGTCAGTTAAAAAGCAAAGGCATGGTAAATATCACTTTCAATTCATGACTACACTGGACAACATCTCCTCTAATTGCATGTCCTATTTTAGACAAACTGTAAATTAATGTGAGAAACATAAGAATACATTCTTGTAACGATACATTCCACAAGTCTACTTCCCTCCTAGGAAGCCAAAGGAAACTCTCTAAAGATAGAACAACCCACACACTGAATGTCCCTTACTCATCATAAACTGCAGGACTACAATTTTAGATTTGTAAATATTTGTTTACCTAACATTGTGTGGGAACTGTAACACAATTTCTTTCCAACTTTGTCATTGTTAAGAATGTATGAAATTTGTTATATTTGTTTTTGGAAAATGATGCAGACATACAGAGAACAAGTTTCTTAAAACTGTATGGTTGTATCTCAAGACTCCTCTGGCTCAAGCAGCTTTCTGCCAAAAGCTCAACCATTAGTGGAATGGGGTCACACATATTCCACTAGAATAGAAGAATGTATCTATGAACCATTATGGGACTGCTTTACATCTGAGTTTCAGATTCTACAACAGTAGCTGTGATATTCTTCTGAGTGAAATCTATCCAAGTCTATCAGTCTTAGTAACAATGTATTTGGGGTAATAAAAGTACAAAAAATGACCACTTCCTATTATGGCCTTGTTCCAAACAATAAGTACTGCAGAAAACAACATGCAAACTCCTAGGCTCTTGTACTCCATTCATTTATAATTACTGGTTTCCCACCCTTTCTATAATTATGGCACAGAACATGTAACATGCGGTGCATATATGGTATTGTGAGGTAGATGCCTGTAGTATGTGGCAAACATCTGCAACCAATCAAATGTGCTAAAAGGGAAATGGTGAAGGTTGCCTTGTCATATGACCAGGCCCCCCGCTGGCTGCACATTCACCAGAAGAGATTGTAAGTGAATTCTGAAGTGTTAGCAGTCAACTCTAGCCACCCAAGAGCAGAAGCCTCTTCTAGTGCTGAATACACATCTGACAATAGTCCGAGTGCCCACTTCCACAGTTCTACACAGCTGATCCACAGACTACACTGAAAACACAACATCTGCTACTCGGGTTGACCGAGCTTTTTAATTTCCATACCTGCTTGGTCAAAAAAATCACAAGTAAGTCTTTAAATACAGTTTTTCCTGTCTAACATTTGGCTGCACACTGTTTTCAGGGTAATCCTTCTCTAATTGCCTTACCTAATACTCTAAAAATTATTATTGGGGTCAGTTCTACATTAACATGTGTGTTTAATACAATTTGCATAACAATATCTAAATACTGAGGTAGGAACTTATTTTGGTTTGTTACTTTCTTGGCACATGATGAAGCAGTTGAACAATTGTTCTGACAAATATCAGAACAAATATCCAATTACAACATTTCATTGTTTAAAGCTTTATGGTAATATTACAAACAGGCTTAATATTAATATGTAGTTTTATGGATCATTTTCAATTAAAGTATTTGTTGTGGATTCTTAAATTTAAAAAAACAGTAACTGTACACGTGTGTGTTAACTTGTATATTTTATATCAGTTCAAAGTACAGTCTGCACTTAAAGGGGCATCCAAAAAAGAAAAAAAGTTTACTAGAAATTGGAAACTAAAATTCAAGGACCAGAAATGTAAACAGAGTTCTTGACAAAAGGGTGGATAGTTAGTCCTAAGAGACAATCGACAGCAATATTGATGGAATTATTGTTTTTAAATTGTTCCAGATAAATACTTGTCCACAATGCAGAAGACTAAGCAAAGAAGAAGACTAAGGAACATCTTAACACTATTTTTAAAATTAAAAATCTTCATTAACAAAAAAGGATTTGAAGAAAATTGGTTTAAGCACACCTCTTTTCTTCTGTAACATTTTTGTTGTTGCTTATTGGTCTTTCATAAAGTTAAGACATCAGAAAACATTCTCAAATAAGTCTGTTATTGTCTTTATCTCAGATAGGAAAATCTAATATCTGCTGGCCCACTTACATTTCCTTATTGTAGCTTTCTTAGATATATGTTTTTAATGAAAAAGTAGAATTTCAGTTTTAAAAAACCCGATTCATACAGAACTGTAGGCATGTTTAAATTATGCCCAAGTACAAATTTTAAAACTGATTGCAGTCTATATTGAAAATCCCCCCACAGGTGAAATCAGAAACAATGCTGAAGTGTTTTATATACCATGAAAATAAAGAAAACCACTTCAGCTAAATAGTACTAAATATATTTGTATAAACATATAGCTGCATTTTTTTACTTCTTCAAATACTAAGTACTTCTTGAAATATTAAGGACTTTCCACAGATCTGAATCATATCTATTATTTGGCCTATATTTTTCAATATAAAATTAAATTCAATTTCTCTCCAGTATGCAAAATATATACCCTGCTTTGTGCATAAGTTTACAGTCTTCTTCAAGTGGAAATTGGGCTAGCAGGAAGGAATCCTTGATTTGGATAAGTATGCACAAGGTTGAAAGGAGAGTACAAGATGCACTGGTCAGTGGAGGAAGAGGAGAAAGATGACTGTGGTCATCCCTGAGAATGAAATTTTTAAAACTAATTTTGGATAATCACTATTGATTAAAATTTTTCATAAGAGATCAAACCTAAAAAACATGGACTGGATCTATAGTAAATCTTAAGACTACCCAACCATCCCATAATGCTGCTCTTGGGGGCCAAGGGACCCCAGTAACAGAATCAGAAGGGATTCAAAGGTCAGCAGCAAGAGGCAGGAAACCATAAACATTTGCTGCTAGAGGAAATTTTGAGCTGGATACAGCCCACTGCTTTTACTCTATTCAACAAATGGGCAGATGTGGTATAATACTCATATAAAGTAATTGCAATACTGGTTACAACTAAGTATTATTAAAACATTCCATAACACTTAAAACAGGAACAATTCTTCCTAACTGTAGATAACGTTCTATTCAAAGAAATAACTGATGATTATGATATCACTGGTTCTTGTGATATTACTTCCTTCACCTGTAACATTTGACTTCCAGCACCATCTCTTAATCTGTATGGTCGAATAACACCATCTTCACTGAAAAAACGGGGAGGACGCAGACTCAAAATATCTTCAGAAGAATTTGTAGCTCTGGAAAAAAAGAGGTAAAAGAATTGCTGGTAGTCTATTGTCATTCGGAGGGCATTTCCTCTCGTCAAGTTCTACCAGTTAGTACAGACACACTTTAAACAGCTAGAGTGCCTTTTTTAACACCCAGTCAAAAAGTGATTGTTGGCATTTCCATTTAAAAAAATACTAAACTTTAAAGTTATTACATCAACAGAAATAGGGATAGGCATCTCCTGGTACTCCTGAACCAAACCAAATTGCTTTGCTTTTCCCCATTTAGATGGGGAGGGGGGAAAGCAAAATGGACCACTGCAATGGCTGCAAGAAACTCCGAAATAGGCAAGACATCTGCACTTGGAACAGAATGCTGTGAGCCTGCATTTCTTCACTGAAGCGGAGAAAATCCACTATTGGATATGCTGGGGAATAAGTAGTGCGACTATCCTCAGCTGTGCCCTGACCCATATGGAAGGGTGGTATAGAAATGAAATAAAAAATTAATAAAAAAATTATTGGAGAAAAAAACTAAAGCAGCATAATAGAGGTAGGGCACAGATGGCTTCTTCTAACTAGAGCCCAAAGAGTTTTAACATCTCAGTGCAGATAAGCCCCAGGAGAGAGGGCGATCTTGTATTTTTTTTTCTCGTGGCTACTGCAGCCCATTAAAAGCAAAGCCCATTTAAAGGGGCTATGCCAGAGAGCCAGAGGCAGCTGCCAGCTCCCTGGTTTAGCCCCTCTAAACAGGTTGTATGACCGACCCTGTAGTTTGCTCTGTTGTCCCAGCTGTGGGCTCCCTCATGCAGCCCAGTTTAAGTGGAGGGAGCCCAAGACTGTTGAGCTGAAGAGGAGAGTGCTTGGGCTGGTGCGGAGAACTCTCCCCACAAGTTCTGCTATCTCCCTTTATACCAAGATTCATGAGAGAACCCACAGTTGGGAAGGCAGGGAAAGTTCTCCCCACTTACCAGCTGTTTAAATGGCTTTGAGCCATTTAAACTAAACAACTGAGCAGTACAGAGCTCTCAGCCCCTTTTCTGTTTCTCATGAAGAGCAGAACACATCCTGCTCTTCACAAAAGGTCATGAACCTACATGAACTGCCCTGCCAAATTTCAGAGAAGTTCACTGTGGTTCCTCAGTTCAGAATCTTTCTGACAAACTTTGGTTCTTTGGTTGGGTCATGCCTATCCCTACTGCTGCATCTGCATTATTGAAGATATATATACAGAATCTGCACTTTTTGTAAGAGTGTGTATTGAATGCATTCATACCTTTTAATTACTTGAAAGGTGCTGCTGGCCATGTCTATTATTCCCCCAGTGGGTCTTGCCACTGCTCCTACTAAACCTTTGCCAACTCCTTTGAAAAAGCCTGCTGCACCTTCTTTCTGGGCTCCTGCGAGTGGAGGGAACCACAGCACACGCACATTTAGAAAACAATTTGCTATAGTATACCAGCTTAAACATCACAATGAATTTCGTCCAAACTAAAGACTGCCTAAGCTAGACTTCCTTGCTTAGCAGGTTTTCAGTCTCAGGAGGATGTGTATAAGTGGAAACCTGTAAGAAATCACATGACTATCACTGATCCTTGCTTCCTCTTTCCCCTTGCTTTTCTCTGCCTATGTTCCTGCTTCCTGACTTACATATCTGCATTGCTTACTTTCTTGCTGCCTCTACTATCACTCGTCTAGCTATCTGGCAGTGTTCCTCCCTTATACTCACTGCTCCATCTGTGCGATTTTGCTCATCTTTTCTTCTCGATCTGTCCCTCACTGGCTTGCTTAGCTTGAGGAGCAGTAGTATCTTTTCTTCTATTTACTGTCACTAGCTGCCTGATTATGAGTTACTAAGCAACTGTTAAAATGGCCAGTAAGATAAGATTTTAAGTAAAGATATTTAAAAGTCTCATCATTCCCTCCTTTTAAAACTATTTTTGCAAACCTAGAGTTTTTCCAAGTATACAAAAAGATCTGTCTTTTATGTACGAATGTCCTAACCTATGGATTTATTGTACCACAAATGTAGGAACAATTTATTATTTGATTTGTTCAGATACACAAGAACTCAAGAAAAAATTACATACCTCTTATTGGTTTTGTTACAATCCCTGTTATTCCACTAACAAATCCCTGTGAGTTAAAACCAGAAAGAAATCTCATGAATTTATTTCTAAAATGCAGTTTAATTCTTTATTTACTTATATGAACATTTTAGGTTGCTTTTTTCCAGAGGGACACAAAGCACCTTATAAAAACAAAATGGTTCCAAACTGCAATAAATAAATAAATAAACAACAGAAAGCATTCTATGTCTAACTCTAAATTAATCTTATAAACCTAATAATCTGAACATGTAAAATATATCTGCCTCATATAAAACAATTAATACTAAATCTATTTATATTCCTTATAAAATATCACTCTTACTACTGAGAAAGCTGTGTGAAAGAAATGACTGGAATTTGAAACAAAATGAAAACAAACCTAGCATAGTTAGTACATGTATCTAGAAGAGGAATTCCCAACCAGGAGTCCATGGAAACTCCAGAGGGGTCTGTGGCCTTTCCCCTCCTGCCTTAATGGACTTGACCACAAGCTAGGAAATCGGCTACTTCCATTGGTCCCTCCTGAGCATGAATTCTCATAGTTTCTATGTCTGAGAGGGGCAGAGCCTGCATACCTACTCCAACCTAAAACTGCCTTCTGTCTGCCCCCCCCCCCCGTCCTCCTCAAACCTGTCTGCTAAAGCATGTGGTGATGTCACTTCCAGGGGCATGGGGTGTGTGACAGGGAGGTGTGGTCAGGTAACATCACTTCTGGGGTTCCTCAAAGCCTGATCTAGTGCTTAAAACAATTAAATATATTAATATTTAATTTTAATATATGGTGTTTCTTACAGACATCAAGCCTTTTCCTCCACGTGTAATACCCTCTTTGAGGCCAGCAGGTTGTCTATTCATGACTTCCCTTCTCTTCTGCTGATAGTCTTCATCCATAGTTATTGCTGCTACACCTTTAGCCATAGCACCAGTTATTCTTGAGGCAGCACCAGCCAATCCCCCTATTACCACAAGAGATTTTATTTCAAAAACTCAAATATTTGAATACTAAACATGACCCTGTAAAAATTACCTCATGAATTTTATCCATGTTTAAACCAAATCACTGCTTACCAACAGCACCGCCAACTAGGGCTTTAAGTCCCAGGGCCATTCCTTCTACAAATTCTTCTGGACCTTGGATGGCTCCCTGAAAGCAAATTTTAAAAAAAATAGTCTGAGTGATAACATAAAAGTTTACTTAATAGTGAGATTTCTAATTGTCCTTTTAACAAGTTGATAGTTTGATAAATGGGAAATTGTTCTGACATGTTGATCTCTTTGCAGGAACAAGAACCTGTATGGCTGGGCTTCTACTGTCCAATTTAAACTGGGCTTTAGCAGAAACCAGAACAAAGCTGAGTGGGCTGGGAACAATTTGCTCCCCATGGGCACTGCTGATCCTGGCTGGACTTCCTTCTCCTGAAGTCTGGTACATTGCTCCCAGCTGCAGCATAGCTGACGCTGTCTGGGTTTGCTACTCCAGGCTTCAAAAGAAGTGAGTCCCAGAAGCTGCTGTACTGCACAGAGCATATTGCTTCACCTGGCAAAGGCAATCCTGAGGCTGGCGTGGATTCTCCTGCAGCCCGATTTAAACCGGGCTTAAAGAGAAATCAGCACAAACTGCAACCTTCAGGGAGCAATCTACTCCCAGTGGCACAGCAGATTCTGGGGCTGACTTCTTCTGCAGCCAAGTTTAAACCAGGCTGCACGGGAAATCAGCCCCAAGCTGGGCTAACAGTTATAGTCTGCTCACCACCAGCACAACCAATCTCAGGCTGTCTTCTGCAGTCACTTTGAACTTTAAAGGGACTGTAGTAGATCTTTTGGAGAAATTTTTTTTGGGGGGGGGGTTTCTTGAGAAAACTCAGATATACTCGGGATGTTGAAATCTACCTGAAGGTTTTTTTTTTGGGGGGGGGTAGATTTTCAGCTCACCCCTAGTAAGACTGATATGTTAGAAGGCAGTTATCTACCCACATCCAAAGATGAACAAGGTGTTGCCGGTTAAAAGCAACTCCCTCAGCAATCTTGACTTTCAGCAGATTTCCGCTTTTATTACATTGCAAAGATGGGGAATATATTTTCAATAACCAAGTAACATGCATTTACATTCACATATATGTAAATGAACATCTTATAAGTACCCTTATGAGTAAGTGTAGATCTGGCAGGCTGCCAGTTCAAACCTCAGTCGAACTATGAATCTACTTTGGTACTTTACAACTATTTTTATATTTCTTAGAATGAAATGGTAGTCCTTGTTATTTTGTTAGAGAATCTACATGCTACTATATATTTGCATCCTGTTGGGATGTATGAATCAACAATGTGGATGCTACTAGCCCTAAAGAAGGGAAGTTATCCATGACCACTCATTCTTGTCTGCTCATGAAATTACATATCCAGCTATAAAGGAGGAAGGGTAATATATAAATCTAATCTAATCTGAAAAATAAATAAAACAAATAAACACACACATGGTAAAAGACTGGTACATTCCATCATCAATTCACCTTAACACAATCAAGTCTGTCAATCACATTTTTATCCCGACCCTCCAAGAAGCTCAGAGCAGAATATATTGGCCACTCTACCTTCATTTTATTCTTACAACACTATGATGCAGTTTAGGCTGACAGAGAAACTGGTCTTAGATCAATCAGTGCGTGACATAAATTCTAAGAGAGAAGGCGGGTAATAAATGCAATAAATAATAATCATGGAGATTCCAACCCAGGTATTCCAAGTCTTTGTCTGATGCTCTATAATTATTACAGCAACACTTGTTCTCAAGTGCTGAACATATATTTCAATTTGACTAAGAAAAGTCTTACTGAAATATTCCAAGGGAAAAGATGTCACAAATTCTTTCCTCTCTGCAGTGGCTTTAATTTCTGGCAACTCAACACCCATATATTTCATGTGAAATGGCTGACAGATTTCATCCAATACATCAAGCCCTAAGGCTGGGTTTACAAAGACAGATGAGCTCACCTGGTAAGGTTCATAGAAGAATGCTTCAACTCCCTCAGACAAATCTCTTATAAATCCAAATGGATTGCCCAAGACATCAAGGCCAAGAATAAGAACGTACATTTGTTTAATTGCCTAAACAAAAAACAAAACCAAACATTGAATCTATTTATATAGCAATTACAATTAAAAAGTTTAAAAGCAGCATACGAAGAGATTCTTAGAATCAGTTTTTAATTGTTCACTTCTGTCATCCTGTCCTGTTTATATAATTAATGTTTAAACTGTATCTGTAATTAAAATTTAAAACAAGTATAAACTCTACAGTAAATAAATCTAAGTAATAGAAACATGAAGCTATAACATCTTCAAAGATGTGCAAGAAACACTTTAATATGTGGACATCATATCTGGGTTAGTAGTTATGTCAAGCCAGATTTTATTGAATGTAGCTATAGGCAATTACAATATAAAAAGATTTAAAACATTAAAACTATCTGGGTTAGTAAGAACAATGCAATGAGGCCAAAAAGCTCATACCAGAACACTTTTGTTGCAATACTTAGAACACTTATCTGAGTAAATCCCCCTGAACTGACCTCAGCAAGCTAACATTACTCCCTTGGTTATTAAAACAGCCCAAGGAACTCATCTGAGTCACCAAATATCTGGAAATATGACTGCAGAATGAAACGTAGTAGTGTCAGTGAGAGCACATGGTTTATTCTGTACTTTAGTCCAGTTTAGCCACACATCTATTCAACCAATGATCGTGAACTATATCACTCTTCCAGCACCATAATAAACAGTGAATATGTAAAACAGAAAAATGTACAGGCCCTACTTTGTAGAAGAATGGATGAAGTGGTATGTTCATATTAGTTAATATTAACCTGTTTTGAATAATGCATAACAACAGTCCACTGTAGTCCTTGTGTTGTACAGAAGTGATAGTTGAGCTCAAAGCAAGCCAACCTAGAACAACCAATTGCATACAGTAGTTATATACAGTCTGCCATTTTCACTGAAACTCAAGGCTAACTACACAATTTAGAATCAATAGGATATGACACTTAATCAATGCAACTTTACTAGGATTACAGAACTTTGAAAAAAAAATTCTCCTGATAGTCTGACTATCTGAGGGTATGTAGAACACATTTGCTCTGGAGCTACCTGGTCAGTGCCCCCTCTCTCCCTCGCAAACACACAAACACACACACACACTCCCTTTACTTCAGCCCCGATTTCCCCTCTTACCTGTTGGTTTCCTAATCTCTTCCTTGTTTCCACCCCACTCCCTCACTCACAAGCACATACACATACAGACTCCCTCTCCTTCCCCCCTCCCGTTTCCCCTTCACCTGATGGTTCCCAACCTCCCCCCTCCCAAGCAATCAAACACACACACACACACTACCTTCCCTACCCCATCCTGGTTACTTGCTCCTCTGCTGATGCCTCAGGCCCTGCATATTAGACCATACATGTTAAATGATGCAGAAAATGGTTATTACATAACTGCAGTGGGAAGAGAACACATACAGCAATTAGAAGAAGAAGGAGGAGGAGGAGTTGGTTCTTATATGCCGCTTTTCTCTACCCGAAGGATGCTCAAAGCGGCTTACAGTCGCCTTCCCTTTCCTCTCCCCACAGTCCCATTCTATTATGAAACCAAAACTAAATATAAACTGTGTAATATTTATTCTAATTAAATAAGTTAAATTAGTATATTCTACATACTTGAGAACAACATCCTGCACATCTGTGAGTGTGGTCCCAATACTCTTTAGCAAGAGATTTATGGACTGAACTGGAATCAAGTCTTTGCGATTCTCTTCCTTGTTGCTATCTTCGCCTCCAGTACTCAGTGAAAAACTTAAATGTAACTAAAAGAAAATAATTGAAAAGCTGGATAACAGAGTATCTTACATATTGGGAGGAGCCTAGATTTACACAGAAGGCTTCCATGTCCCAGCATGGACATGCTCCATGTCCCCCCCAACAAATTATTTGGGGACAACTGAGCAGCAGTAGTATTTGTGTTAGGAGGAAGCCTGTGGTTGCCTGGGCTCCCAGATACTATCAGTACTCAGAGCTGCCCTCTTTATGTAATAGCAATAGATTCCAAGTATTGTAATCTAACACCATCAGCAATAAAAGACGGTACAGAAATTTTGATAAGACATTAAGGTTTGACCAGAAAAATCTGCCAAACTTGAATTGATGTACCAAATCAATTATTCATTTGGTTTGAGTTTCACCAAATGTGGAAAACTCGAATCCAAATAAGTACCAAATCTTTTCCCATGCACATCCCTATTTACAACTGCTCTGCCACAGAGCCATGGTCCATCCTGAAAACCTTTTGCTAAGTAGCAGACTAAACCTTTCACATTTCTTTTCCTGCCATGTATAGCAAATTTAGCCTGTTAGAATTTTAGGTCTCTGCTACTCAGTTTGGAGGTTCTGGGTAGTGCCACAATATACATATAGATATCTTACATAAACTCATAAAAATCAAGTTTGTTCTTATTGATATTCTTCAATATCCAAATATGACATTATAATATAAAAATACCTTGATTGGAGAAATATGAAAATATTCATACAAGCTGATTTGTGATGTATCAGTTGATGATATATTCTTCAAATCTTCCTCTACAGTTTCAACATCTTTTTTGAAAAGTTCAATCTGTAAATATTTAAATATTAAACAAGAAACAGATAAAAAAACTAACACACAGTAATGGTGTCACGGTTAATATAATTTGTGGCAACTAGAAACTCAATCTCATTCATAATGCATTGGAGCTACTATTCTGATAAGAAATGTGAAAAAGTAAATATTTGTGAAAACTAGGAATGGGTAATTCAGCTCAGATAAGCCTAAAAATACTTTAATCAATGCTGATTCACGTACTTTTCTGGTTTATCTGAGCAGAATCACACATCCCATTAAATTAAATCAGCCAAATTAGAAAAGCCCAAATTGATTAGGGCTTCATTTGGCTAATTGTGAAAGACCCCATCAAACAGCTGACCCTGAGCATCAATTGTTTGGTGGAGAAAGGGCTCTGCAGTTTCAGAGGGGTGTTTCTCCCCCACCCTGCTGAAGCCAGTTGTAGGCTGGAACAGAGGGAGCATGGAGCCGGCGTGTCCTCCCTGGTTCAGCAGACTGCAAAACTGTCTGCCCTGGCTGTGCAGGAAGGATCAGCTGGACAGACTTCCCTCTGCAGCAGGCTCAGCTGTCTGGTGGCCGATTCAGACAAATTGGTTTGAGTGATTCAGTGATTCAGATTATTCAAGTAGAACTGATTTTTCCCAATGCACATCCCTAGTATAAACTCCCTGAATGAAGGCTTTTTCCTCATTTTTATTCTGAAAAGAATTCCAATTTTGTTTATAATTAATGAAATAATTTTAATATAATGTTTATTGGCTTAAAATATACAACATGAAAAAATAAGAATCCAAATTATTAGATAATGAACTCTTTTGTGCACTGTATTCACATGGAACATACTTTGTGGATTTTTAATTGTTTAAATGTGAATTATATTGGTAACAGTTACTATGTTACCTGGAGATTAATTGCAATTCCAGAAGAACTTCAGGCCCCTTTTGAACATAGGCAACCATAAGGGAAACATTCAAATAAGGAGAATGTAGCAGTTTTGGAGTGGAACGTGCATTATGGGCAAGAACTGTTTTTGTACAAATAACAAACTTGCTTTTCTTTATTAGAAGATTTTAAGACCTGAAGGAGTCTCAAAGATGCTTACAATTGCTTTCAGACATCAGGTGACGTTAGGTGGGGCTGAGAGAGCTCAGACAGAACTGCTCTCTGAGAACAGCTCTATCAAGACTGTGACAAGCCCAAGGTCACCCAGCAGGCTGCATGTCGACAAGTGAGGAATCAAATCCAGCTCACCAGATTAGAAGACAGTGCTCTTAACCACGACACCAACCTGGATCTCTTAACCACTATACCAAACTAATTACAAAATTAGTTTTCTAATTTCAACTTTTATTTTCCCCTAATAATTAAAAGACAGCAAGAGTTGCAGAATTATAAACAATGCACTCAATGTTGTTCAGGATGCAGAGTAAATTTAGCTTTAATGCAATACTTTAATAACCACCCAAATGTCTATTTTGGACGGATAGGTGGTTGCTCCAGGGCTTCAATTTGACATTTCTAGGGGAGGAATCTTGACTGTTCAAATCTATTCAATGAAACATGCTCTTAGGAAACTGTTCATAGGTTTTATTTTAAGCATGATGTGAAGCCACACAAATATCTTATGCTTGTTTATTAAATTAAATTAAAACATTTTCACAGTCTTGTTTCATGTAACACTTTAACCATCTCCTGCTACTGAATGATTAGTATAGTGTTTAAAGAAATATAACAAAGGCATTTTTGAAAATATGTTTCAGGTTTCTACCTCTTGGTCTTTGGGTACTTCATCAGAAAAAGTAAAGAAATCTGCCAGTGCATAAAGAAACCCAAGATCCAATCTGAGATCCATCTCTTGAATCAGGACCTTAAAATATCTGCAACAGGAGTACAAAACTGTATGTCAAATAGTTAAAAACAACAAATACAGACAAGCTATTAGAAAGCTTCACAAATATTCATATTCTAGTTATTAAAAAATGTTTACTAGCTAAAGAGGATGTTAAGACAGCATGTTCAATTTTTCCATCCAAAATGGGCAATTTAGTCTTACTACGATGACTTTTGCTGGCATTAGAAAATTCCTTGGACCGAAAACTGCTGTAGAAGAAGGACCAGATTAGCCCCTGACAGAGTTTAATCTTCCTTTCATTACAAAGGCAGTATAATAACATTTATTTTCAATCTCAGTTACTTGGCTCGGGGGGGGGGGTTCTTAAAATGTATTAATTAGCTTTAAGATTAATTCTTTGGCAAAAGATTATTAATGCTGCTTCCAATACTGCATTACTTCATAATTAGATATGTATCTATTACATCAATGAAACATGCTTTTAGCAGTCTCAGAGAATATTCAGTAAAACATATAGCTTGAAGTACATTTGAATGCCTCTAAACTCCCCTTAGAAATCAAATGTTGGAAGCTGCCATTTTACTTCCTTTTATTTACAGCATGATGCAAGCTACTTCAATACGCTTTACTTCCAATTGAGCTAGTTAAGGATTGGAATCTTTAAAAATTAACACAATAACAGAAAAAGAATATGTACCTACTTTATACGAGATATCTGAGAATGTCCTGCAGTTCTCATAACAATACTGACATCAGTAAATGGCTTGGGCTCTGTGCAAATTCCAGACAAACAGGATTAACACAAATGCAGGCTATACCTTCTCTTACAATATAAGTTACAGTATATAAAACCATAATCATTTGCAAAGGATATAATGGAAAGGTCCACGGGGTAGAGGCATTTGGGAGGAAATGAAGCTAACAGCTAAAATGATAAGCACACATCCAAAAATACCTTCAAAACTGAATTTAGCAGACATGCAGTGATCGGACAGTTCTTTAATTTTAACCTTCCATTTGAAAACATCTTTCCCAAGACTGCTTCACTTCAGCTGGACCATTTAAGCTTCCTTAAATACACTAGCTTGGAACACTGAACTCCTTTGCTTCTCCCAAGCCAGCCTGGACACAGCATTCTTGCTTTATATACTTTTTAATACTGTCCACAGATGTGAGCTGTAGCTAACAGGCTGGAGGCAAGCTTTTGGGTCCATTTAGTTAGGCCAGTTTCTAAGGAAAGACAGAAGGCAGAACCTGTGCCAGTCAATATCCCACTAGTCATGTTAGGGCAAACAGTTTATTCAAGTGAAACAGAACGCTCATGTTTGTCCAATATATTGTCAGACATGCCAAGTTCCAGAACATTTAGGAATCTAGATCAAAACCTACTGACTAAATCAAATTTCCTTCCTGATCTAATTATGAATGATTATTTAAATGGAAGATCTTTATTTTGTTTTGTCTACATTATTTAGGATGCACAGAAAACATAATGCATTAAATGTCATTAACAAACCTGAATCCAAAGTGACGGACTTGGGAGGTTTAATAGGATAAAACACAAAGGGAAATATGGCTCCAGGAATCTGATTTTGTATCTGATAGGGGTAATAACAGTACAATATGGTGCATGTTAGATGTTCATTTGCAAATGCTTTTGTATTAGATATTTCACATATGTACTAAATTACAAGTATTGTTGCTTCGCAAATTATAACTTCAAAAGAAAAATATTTTTTAAAATATTCAAGTTTCACATCTAAGCTCCTTTTCTATTTATCCTTAACACACCCGCGGCACCGCGGACTAAATAATTCGTTAAGCCCTTGGTGGGAGGGCTTTGTCCGTGATGAGGAAGGGTCCTGATTGGCCCCTTTCTCCGGACAGACCATCGGTCGGGCCAATCCCCACCCTGCTGACAAGGAAGCAACTGCAAGCCGCGTGGAGCGCGGCTCGCAGTTGCTCCCTTGATGGCGGCCTGATGCGTCGAGAGGCGCAAATCGCCTCCGACGCGTCAGGCCAGCGGCCGCGCGGCTGCCAGGGGCTCCCTTCCCGATGGCCTGACGCGGTGAGAGGCGCGGCGTCCCTGCTCCTTTCCAGCCGCATGCCCTCAACACTTCGACAGGGAGCCGGGCAGCAATGCCACGGTCCCAGGATGCCTTCCGCCTCCCACCTATCTGCCGCCAACCTCCAGGACCCTGCCGCCGAATGAGGAAGAAGCTCGCCCACCGCCCGCTCTCAACGCCGCCCGCCGGTGATACCCCCCCTCCCTTCTCTCACTATCCTCCCAACATCTCCCCCTTCGCCGACTCCCCCGCACTTCCCCCCCTAAACCCTACCCACCCACACACACTCAGACAAGACCTTACCCCCTCGGAGACCGGCCCCTTCTCCCCTGGCACGCTGCGAGCCGTGGCAAAGGCTCCGTCTGCACGCCTCCGAGCAGCCGCCGACCAAGCGTCCCTGCGCCTCGCTGACGCTATCGAGCCTCCACCGCAGAACACAGGGAGGCCGCAAGATGACCAGAAGCCCAGCCCGCCGGAAGCCTTTCGCACTACACCTCGGGTACCAGCATGCCTGCTTCTGCGACCCATGCCGGCCCCGGGTGCGCAGAACCCTTTGGAACTCGGCCCCGGGGGAGGGAACCTCTAGCGCCCATTTTATTTAAAGATAAAATGTACTTTAAATCTAGTATTTATATAAAACAATTGTTTTTGTCATTTGATAAGCACAATTTTAAAAATGCTCCAAAAATGCAGTTACTGAAGCATTATATTATCAAAAACAATTCAAATTATAGTTGAAAGAATAAATAAACGGCACACTAAAAAAATAAAAAACTGTATTTCATTGTATATCATGCCTTGATCTGGTGCTATCCCAAAGTTTTTGAATACTTGTTGGCAAACATACCTGAATCCTATAAATCTGAACTCTGAAGGATGACTGATGTTCAGATGTACTGTACTGAACTTTCAATGCTGGTAAAAAACTTCTTCTCAGAGGAATTTCATTTGGTTGGAGTATTTTCATATTATTACCAGTAGGAGTCAAACAGACCTGACATATTAAAAAGAAATGTCCTCATCTTAATGCTGAAAAATATTTCAAATAAAACACAGGGAACAATTCAGCCAAATACAAACGCCTTTGATTTTAATAGGAGACGTTTAAGCTTAACCTTCCACTTCAATTCCATTTGTCTCAAAGCTGCTTAACTTTAGATGGCTCATAGCCACAGCTTTAAAATAGGTTGGATGTTAAGAGTAACATCATTTTATTGAGCTACCAGTGATTTGGTAAATAAAGAATAAATGTTACAGAAAACCTCCAAAGTCTTTGAAGAATATATTATTGAGTAAAAAACCCACAAGTAGCATTTCTAAACAAAGTCAGTAGGACTAATCATGCATGGCAGCGGCTGCTCCAGGCTGATGCCAATCCCTTGCGGTGGGGTAGCGTGCCCTGCCACTTCCCGAGAATGCGTGGGATAAGAAATCCCCTGGTGCACACGCACAACACCAAGGCTGGAAGAGCCCATCGTGCTGCATGGTGCCAGCAGCAGCGGGGGGGGGGGGAGGATGGGAGACATGGGGGCCCCACCACACAATGGGAAGAGAATGGTGTGCCACTAACCCACCATTGTGGGGGAGGGACGATGCCCCATTCTGCTCTGTGCCTCCGCGAAGCTGTTCAGGGCGTTTGGTGTTCCTGTCGGGGTACAGGGCTGGCCTGGCAGGGTTGTAGGTGGTGGCTGCAGAACTATTCGCATTCCCTTACCGCAGACCATTCAAGGCCCTGAGTTAGGCCAGGACTGGGAGGCGGCCGGGATGGTGGTGACGTCGTGTATAACCAGGGATTGGCCCCGCAGCCCTGTTGCTGCCAGCCTGGTCTTTCCGCCCCATGCATAATCAGTCTAGGAGAGGGATATATATATATGTGTGTGTGTGTGTGTGTTGTACCACTAACATAAAACGAATACAGTAGAAAGGAGCACTGCATTTCTGTCTCAGAATATGTGTTCTGTCTTCCCCATAGAAGACACATATTCTAGTCAGTTTAGAATGATCTGAAAGCCAGACTGAAGGCCACGATTAAATATCTCAAAGAATCATAAACTGGTAACTAGTGTTCCACCTTATAGAAATAACAGATTATCTTAATTTCTGCACATGAAGCAGTTTTTTATTCAAATTGATATTTTGATAGATTCAAGGAAATATTGGGGAACAAATAGTTATTTACAATTATGATAAATTTGATATGAACAGCAAAGACAGAACTGCTGGGTAAAGAAAAGGGTGTGAGGGATAGGGCTGCCAGCTCTGGGCTGGGAAATTCCTGTATATTTAGGAAGTGGAGTGTGGGAAGGGTGGCATTTGTAGAAGAGAGGATACAGCAAAGCACAATGCCATAGAGTCCAACCTCCAAAGCAACCATTTTCTCGAGGGGAAATGATCGTTGCAGTCTGGAGATCAGTTGTAAAAGAAGGACATCTCCAGGTCCCACCTGGATGTTGGCAATCCTAGTGGATGAAGAGGTAACTTGGCATGGCTTGTCCATTTCCTGTCCAGAGTGCTGGGCAGGAAACGGTTACAATCCAATGGACAGTTACAGTGGGATTTCCTTCTGATCATTATCTGGTTTTGGCTGTAAGCTTTTGTTATGGGACAGGAAGAAGCCACAGCAGAGATCAGGGAGGAGTGCAAGAAAAAGACAGGATAGCCAAAAACACTATCTGCAGTTCTCCAGTAAAAGATATTAACCTGCAAAAATTAAAGCATATTTTACAATTTAATATTTAAAAATGCTGTCTTGGGATTACCGGAACATTATTATCCAAATCGATTATTTTATTTTCAGTTGGTGACTGTCCACAGTATTCATTGAATTCTTTCTCCAGCTTGTCAGTTTGCTTCACACTCAGAGGCTTCCATCGTAACTTTTTCTTGGGTTTTGTCTCCCAAATTACATCAGAACTAGCAAACAAAATTTAAGAATTAACAGAAATCCAAGAGGAGACTTCATTTCAATGTGTTTACCAAATTACAACGGATTCTGTTCAAGTGTTTTCAGAATGAACATGTCAGAAACAAGTATACAATTCAGCTTTCTGATAACATTGAGGCCCCATTTTCCCTTTTCAAGTTGTATTTTGCTATTAAGTGAAAATTACTTATATTCTTAAAGTCATAAATCTGTAACCATGCTGTTATTGTTGTTAGGTGCAAAGTTGTGTCCGACCCATCGCGACCCCATGGACAATGATCCTCCAGGCCTTCCTGTCCTCTACCATTCCCCGGAGTCCATTTGAGTTTGCACCGACTGCTTCAGTGACTCCATCCAGCCACCTCATTCTCTGTGGTCCCCTTCTTCTTCTGCCCTCAATCGCTCCCAGCATTAGGCTCTTTTCCAGGGAGTCCTTCCTTCTCATGAGGTGGCCAAGGTATTTGAGTTTCATCTTCAGGATCTGGCCTTCTAAGGAGCAGACAGGGCTGATCTCTAGGACTGACCAGTTTGTTCGCCTTGCAGTCCAAGGGATTCGCAAGAGTCTTCTCCAGCACTAGAGTTCAAAAGCCTCAATTCTTTGACGATTGGCCTTCCTTATGATCCAACTTTCGCAGCCATACATTGCAACTGGGAATACCATAACCTTGACTAAATGCACTTTTGTTGGCAGGGTGATGCCTCTGCTTTTTAGGATGCTGTCTAGATTTGCCATAGCTTTGCTCCCTAGGAGCAAGCGTCTTTTAATTTCTTTGCTGCAGTCCCCATCTGCAGTGATCTTGGAGCCCAGGAAAATAAAATCTGTCTCCATTTCTTTGCCATCTATTTGCCAGGAATTGTGAGGGATGCATGCCATGATCTTCGTTTTCTTGATGCTGAGTTTCAAGCCAACTTTTGCACTCTCCTCCTTCACCCGCATCAACAGGCTCCTTAGTTCCTCTCCACTTTCTGTAACCATAGTGCCTCTATATATTTTGGAAATGGAACTAGGGACAATCCACTGTCCATGACATTTCCAGCATAGCGGGCCAATCCAGGAACGGCCATTACAGCTGGCTGTGCCTGGATTGGGCTAGCCCCTGTCAATCCCAAAACACTACTGCAAGGTGCGCACCACCTCACAACCAGACTCCCTGCCAGCTTCCGAACTCTACCCAGTCTGCTGCTTTACCTGGCCGGTGGCAGTGGTGACTGTGAGGTGCCGCCACCAACCCTGAGGAGGCAGTGGCCATGAGGAGCCAGCAGCCGCGGCCACCAGGATAACACGGCTGCAGCCGTGATGAGGAAGGAATGTCCTGAGGCATTGGCAGCACCCATGGCCACAACAATGAGCCGCTGGCAGCCGCTGGGTGAAGGAGGTGGACTGAGGTGGCCGAGAGGAGCCAGCGGCCCCTAGGGGGCAGATACGGCCCCAGGGAGTGGCCAGCTTCCGTGGCCTCGAGCCACCAGCGCCCCCAAGCCGGCTGCTGCTGCCTGCACCTCGCCAGTGCCTACACTGTGGTTGCGAGGCTGCTGGCAGCCTACCCAAGGACTACCTGCCCAAGGACTGCCAGTCCTGGGGCCACCGCCTGCTCCCTATGCTGTATTCTGGAAGGAAGGGAAGGGAGGGCGCTGGAGCCTGCTTTGCCTTCCTGGCCCTGCCTCCTTCCACCTCTCCCCCAAACAATCCCTGCTAGCACTCGCTGCATTGAAGCATGCAGCGGGCTTTTTACCTAGTAATATATATAATCATCAATATTTTTAATTCTCAACCCAGCCAGATCTCATCTGATCTGAGGATATATAAATCTTGGCCTTTGAAGGCGGCCTCATTAGGTGATTTGCTACCATCCAACTTTCATGACTCATTCAGGCCTGGCTGTTTGTTACTGTTCACCAGCAACCACCCTGTAAAAGCCGGTGTAGTACAGTGGTTAGAGTTTCAGACACGCAACTTGAATGCTATTCTACCTTTGAAACCTATTGAGTGACCTTGGGCCAGTTCTACATTCTCAGCCTAATTTTCCTCACACGTAGCATGGACTGGCCATTAAGAGCACCAGAATGATTCCAGGGGGTTGATGGCCTTCCCTCCTCAACCTGGACCAGGCAAGTTGTGACAGAAGGGCTGAGCCAACTTGCCCAAGCCTCACTTTTGGTAAAGAAAGCAGTGTACAGCCAATAGTTTGGCAAGCTGCCTCTTCTTTCCTCCATCTCCCCTGTGGGAGGGCAAGGAAGGGTCAAGCAGATTGCCTCTTTCTCTCTTAATCTCTTTCCTGGGGATAGGGACAGAGAGGCTGAGAAAAACGATCCTTCCCAGGATTTTTGACTCCCAGTCTGTTTCTATGCCCTGGGTTATTCTGAGGATAAAATGGAGTCAAGGAGAATTATGTAAACTGCTTTGGGAGGAAGGAAAATTTGGGGGGAAGAGGATACAGGGAAAAATGAGATGCCCACTGCAAGTCTTACTGGTGGATAGGAAGGAAGAATGGAAAGGAGAGAGCCAGATTAGTGTAGTGGTTAGGAGCGGAAGCTTCTAATATGGCAATATGGGTTTGAGCCCCTACTCCTCCACATGCAGCCAGCTGGGTGACCCTGGCACAGTCACAGTTCTGTTAGAAGCTGTCCTCATAGAGCAATTTCTTTCAAAACTCTCTCAGTCTCACCTATTGTGGGGAGAGGAAGGGAAGGCCATTGTAAATTGTTTTATATCCCACTTTTAAGCAGTAAAAGGTGAGGTTAAAAAAACAACTTGTCTTCTTTTTTGGGAGCTTTCAGTAACGAGAAAGAGAAAATTGTGTGTACGTGTGGAATAATATGCCCACCCACATATCTTTGTGAGTCCACACCTTGTAAATATAGTATAACCTAAATAAGGAATAATGCATAAATAAAATACATAGAATTTAGGATGATTCAATTGTCAATAAAATACTTTAAAGTAGATAGATATTTATTATATGGTCAGAGACCAGCAAGTCATAAGTTTCAGCAGTCAAAGATTTAGATTACAATGTCAGAGAAATAGAAAACTCTATTTAGTTACTTTAAAGCAATATTCATGACATTTCAGTAAGAAAATTCAATACATACATAACACTTCACCATGAAAAGAATGGGACTTAAAAATATTTAATTAATTTTGATATGCTTGTTTTCATTTTGAGAATGTCTCCAAACAGGAAGTAAACCTCTAAACAGAATTTTCTATAAAACATAATAGAATCAAATCACTCAGAAATCTGTCCATTATATCCCACCATTTCGTACTTATGTAGCTAAAATATTAGATTAGCATTTTCAGTACATAAACATGGCATGTCCCATAGCTGACAGTAGAACCTCTTGAATTGGCAGGATTTTGACTGCACTGGTAGAATTTGCTGTTCTGAGCTGAATGTTAGGATACAACAGATTATACATTTATCATATCATTCCTACCTTGTGATTCCAATGTAAGCTACTTCCTGTTTTGAATAGTTATTTACTAAAGAAATCCCAACATCTTGTAATGATACAATTATGTCTTGTTCTGCCAATTCAACTTTTTCACTTTCATATGCCAGTTTGAAAACCTTTTCATCTTCTGTGAATAGGATAATACGCTGTAAGCCTTCAAAAAATGAAACTAAATAAATTTTCTTGCTTCCTGCTTGGATAGGTGTCATTAAGTCCTGTAACAGACATAAAGCAAACATTTACATTCAGGCAATAGTTTTAAATCCTAAAAACACTTACAGTCTAATTTGAGATTTATCCTAAAGCAAGTTCTATGCTAACAAAACATTTATGATTTCAACTTCAGGTTTAAATCAGAAACTCCTGAAGTTACATGTTTTGGCAAATTTGGCTGTGTTTTAAATCTGCATGTTGCTTTTATTTTATTAATGGGTTCCTATGCTTTTATACCCTTGCAACTCATTGCATGGCATCTACCCTCAATCTATGGAAATAGTGGGATATACATTATTTTAAATAAATAAATAAATAACTTGTTAATATTGTGGAAGTAGCCAGAATGTTTCATTAAACCAAGCACTTCTATTTTTTTTTTTAAATACCTGTAAAGATTGCAAAAAAACGCTGTGTGCAAATTACTGGTTCTGGTATGTTTATTTTATTTATTAGATTTGTATACTGCCACTCCCAGCAAGCTGGCTCACAGTAATCTTTATACAGCTTTGCTGTATAAATAAAAGGGTAAGGACTAGGTGTGCAAAGACTGGGCAGGGCCTGTCCAGACTTTGGAACAATTAGGAGGCGCTTCCCATCTCCCGATTGGGCTGCGGTCCAGACAGGGACTGCCCCCCCACCTGTTCAGCCAGGAGTGCTCTGCTGAACTCGCCGCCATTGCGCTCCTGGCCACCCGAACCCAGCGGTAAGTGTCCTGGAGAAGGATTCCATTCCCCCTTGCCCTGGGAACCCCTCAGGCCGCCCACAGAGGTGGCATATGGGCTGCCTGAGACGAAAGCTGCTAGGGGGACGGGGATGGTTTCCCTTCCTCCTTGTCCTGGGAAATATGCCGCCTCTCAGGGGCGACATGAGGGCTTCCTGGGACGTGGCTGCCTGCACCCTCTCTGCCCTGTCCGCCCTGAGGGGGGCCACTAGAGCCCACTATATTTTTACTACAGTGGGATTTTTTTCCTAGTATAACATAAAACAATATCTATTTCCATAAAATCACATACAATATATACAATAATAACCTAAAAACAGTTCCCCAAAGCTATAAATCTATAACATGGCAACAAAATACTAAAAACTTCCATTCCCTGGAATGGAATGTTCCATTCCCTGTGTCATCTCTATACTTCCAGCATCAGCTGCATACTTTCCAATATTTCAGATGAAAATAGGGAAATCCTTGTAAACTCCTATTCACAAATCAACGAGCACTTATTGCATGTCACTGAAACATGAGCGGGAGAAGGAATGTCTTGCTGGCTGCACACCATCTCAGCTGTATTTAGTCTACTTATTCCTACTGCTCATGTTTGTTTTGGCCTTGAAGGGCCACAGACAAAGGACATCCCTTTGTCCAAGTGAGTGATGGAGGGTTGCCTGTTGGCTCCATTCCTATTTGATCTTTATATTAATGACCTTGCAGAGGCATTAGCAGCAGTGAATTTCTATCCCACTGATCAGCAGTAAAATCCTATTGTTACTCTATAGCAGCTTTTCGCAACTTTTTTGCTATTGAGAAATCAGAGACATTCTTCAGGCTTTGAGAAACCGCTGAAGTGGTGCAACATGGCTGGGAAGCATTAATAATAGACATTAATAATCCTGTGGCCAACAAGCCTTCCTTCTCTGCTATATGTTCCAGCTAGCTGGAATTAATGTCTACCAAGCTATTGGAATGACTGGACAATCTTTTGGACATATGAGGAAGCAGTTGTGAAACAGGAAATACCTGGAATTCCTGTCACATCCTGCAAGTTATCTGCAAGAATATTGCCAAGTTACTGCATGTTTACCATGCACAGTTGCAAGTTTGTAAAAGCCAGTGAAGTTATGGACTGTAAGCTGGTCATGCTGCCATGTTGTGAGACACTGTGCCAGAAAAGAAAAGGCTGTTTTGAACCTATCACTCTAATCACTGGGCCATTTCGCACGGCTTCAAAATAGCACAATGGTTGCTAATTGAAAACGCTACTAATTTGCCTTAACGCACGACGTCGCAGTCAATCTGCAACACTCCTGAAACCAATCAGCAAAAAGCGCTTCGTTGTAGCGCTTTCAGGGGAATCCAGAAAAGTGGATTCACCCTCCGGATAGCGATACACTCCTGCAACCAATCTGCAACACTAGCGCTAAAGACCTGTGCGTTACCATTGTTGCGGGTTCTTCAAAGTCCCTCCTCCTGAGCCTGTCCTCCAAACTTCCGGCGAAGCGATCGCCATTTTTTTTTCTCCGAGCGAGCGGGGATAAACGCACCAGCGAGCCTCTTTCTGTTTAGAGGCTTCCCTGGCTTCAGTCCTTCACCTTTAGTCACTAAGCACAAACCACATAAAAGCCCGTTTGCTGAAATAAAGTCCCTTTATTTTTTACACATTAATTCAGCCGAAAATCGGGCCCGTGAGAGGGGGGGGGGATTTTTTTTTTATCACTCGAGGCAGCGTGCCAACGATCATACAATCAAACGACAGCTCACATTAGGCAGCTGGATGGGTCTCTCCGTTGCAACGAGTCTACCTAGATTCGTTGCTATGGGTCTTTTTTTTTTTTTTTAAACCTTTCTTAAAGGGAAAGGGGCTGTTTGGGAGCATGCTAACGGCTGCCCATTGGCTGCTTGACGGCCAGGGGCGGGACGAGCTTGGCAATAGCGCTTCCTTTCTAGCGATTTCTGCCGAGACCGGAAGCCTGTGGGAAACGCTAAAAAACGCAACTGATTCCACTACAAAGGCAGGTATGCATAACGACGAATTCCACTATTTTAAATGGCGATTTTTCATTCCGCAAACAATTTGCAACAAAGATCCCCGTGCGAAAAGGCCCACTGTATTGTATTTGTTCATTAAATATGAATTGTTGGGTTTTTTGATAACAATGTGTTGTATTATGATCAGCATTTTTGAAAAAAAAAGAAGGCCTTACTTACATAGTTGGTTTTTGTATATTGTTTGCTATAAATATGGAAGCAAGTAATAATTGCACCACACATGAGAGAAGTATGTATATGGAACATAAAAACCTAAAGATCCTCATTCCTGTTTATATAGTGACAAACCACAGTATACTGCTATGTCTGAATTATACCATTGGCTTTATAGCAAGTCAAACACTGTTGTTCCCTTCAGCCTGATTCCTTATGTGTTCTTTGACTTCCATTTATTTTTTTAATGGTTCTGGCTGTTTGATGCTGATTTATTTTACTAACATACTGATTCTAACAATACTTTTGAGCTTGTTTATTAAGTACAATAGATTATTTTGGCAAAGGATCACATATATTATCTGACTAAAAATAGCATACATACATCTTTCTGTGTTACTTCCCCACTTCCTTTTCCACATTTCCATTTTAATTTTCTAGAGCCTATTGGGTGAGCCCATGTGTATAACACTGCTTTATTTGGTGCCAGAGAATCTTCCATCACAGAGAGAGAACTGTAAATGAAAATTAGGATAAAAGTTGCAAATAAAGGTTTATTTTCATTTTTATGATATTTGTTATGTCTCATACCTAATGAACCCAAGTTCATCACCAGTGAAGCAACAATAAGATTGTAAGTTCATACGAAAACCCAGGTATATCACTGAATTCTTTAATTTCCTATATCCTTAAAAAAATTACAAATGTTGTGTACATACCTTTGACCATATTCAATCCTTTCTCCTTTAGTATGGTTAATTATCAAGAAGGGAGCTGCACCATCATGATAGTCACTAAACGTAATTGATGTAGAATGTTCAGCCAATGTAATATCTACAACAATGCCTCCAAGCTATCAGATACAAAAACAGCACATTACACTTTACCAGATTAATGCTGCCATCATAAAAAACTGAACACTTAATTGTTTTAATAGAAGATTTTAAACACTTAAAAATATTCACTTGATATCTGTGGAAACTGTGAACAGGTGACTGGAGGTTGGTCAGAGGTGGTCAGAACACTGACTATAGTGGGAAGACCATTCCAATTTTGATCCATCTACACTACAATTTCCTTCCTGGCTCAACTCAAGGTGCTACAATTGACTTTTAAGCTCTTTGCAGCCTGGGACCACTTTCTCACAAATGAACCTACCTGCTCACGTTAGTCTTATGTGTTCCTTACTTAGCTATATTGAAGTTTACTGATTGAGCAGCTCTGCTCCCCTCTTAGTCCACGGTGGTAGAAAATCATGGGGGAAGACACAATTGATAAAGTTTTGTCAGTTCATTGGTCTCAACTGAATGCCTGGGGGAAGAGCTGTATTTTGCAGCCTCTTTGGAACTGTGGCACTTCTTGTAAGACCCAGAGCTCTTCTGGGGAGCTCATTTCACTGGGTCAGAATCAAGAAGGCCCTGGCCCTGGTTGAGCCATCTCTTGGACCAGGGATTACCAGCTTGCTTGTTTTGGTAGAGCTAAGTGTTCTCTGAGGGATATAGTCAGGCTCAGAATGCAAATGCCTTAAAAGTCAATATCAGTACCTTGAATCTGATCTGGAATTCAACAAGAAGCCATTGCAGCTCCCTCATTATAGGTCGAATATGAATCAGGACCTGTGCTGCTGCATTCTGAACTAGTTATATTTTCCGTATAGAGGAAATTACAGTAATCTAGCCTAAAAGTGACGGTCATGTGGATCATAGTAACAAGGTGTTCCAAGGCCAGGTAGGGTGCTAGTACCCTAGCTTTGTGGAGGTAATAGAATGCCAGCTGTGCTTCTGTGGTGACTTGCGCCTCCATAAATAAGGAGGCATCAAAAATAATGCCCAGATTTGAAGCTGATTGTGCAACCATCAGCTGTGCACCACCTAGGCAGGGAAGCCACACTTCCTTTTCCAGTCCTCTCCTACCTAACCACAGGACCTCCATCTTGGAGGGGTTGAGTTTCAGGTGGCTCTGCGTGAACCAAGCTGCCACTGCTTCCAAACAACTGGCAAATGTTACCTCTATCCTTTTGAAAGCACTGTTTATCTACCAGAAATACAAAGCAATATCCAAAAGTCATGTCTCAAGCTGACTTGAAAAAGTTCAAGAGCAAACGTTTTATCCAGGAAATTCTAGTTGCTCTACCACCACTTATTCAGCTATCTAACCTAGGTAGCCTGGTCTATAACTGACTAAAACCTGCTTCCCTATAGAGTAGCCTTTCTCAACTTTTTTACCATTGAGAAACCCCTGAAACATTCTTCAAGCTTTGAGAAACCTCAGAAGTGGTGCGATCATACACAGTATGGTTGGAAAGAATAGCTGCGGAATTTTATGGAACTATATATTTTTATGTAACCTACCTTGAGTCTTTGGAGGAAGGTGGGCTATAAATTTAATAAATAAATGATATATAATAATAATAATAATAATAAATGCCTACCTCGGGCCTCTCCCCTTCCCACCCCCTCCAGGCACATTATTGCCATGCTTGTGTGTCAAGGTAAACATATATGGTCATACCACCTGATTAGTTTTACAAATCTTAAAAATATATAAAAAATAAATTCCTACCTATTCAGGAAAATCTTCCAAGGCTGTCAAGTAACCCCAGGATTTCATTACACTCTGGTTGAGAAAGCCTGCTATAGAGGGTTTTTTCAAAAGCCTAATGACAGACTCCTTTCGAATTAGGGAAAAATCTATTGTATTAAGGAGTCATTTATAACTGAAAGCAAAAGCCTTAAGATCTCTAAATTTTAGAAGGAAGAGAGTGAAATATACACATTTTCCAAACTAGTTAAAAATACTACTTACCTGGTTGTCCAAGTGCAACAGCAAACAATTTTCTTGCTTATCAAGCTGTATAATTTTTGGTAGAACGTCTGAATTTTCTACTCTAACAAGTAATTTACTTCCATTATTTTCAGGCCAAAAAGGAGTACACTAGAATAAGAAGAAAATACATAATGGAAAATTGTACTGTAGGCTTAAAAAAAATACTGCATTCTTTTAAATCAATATAAAATAAAAAAAGAGTAGCCAAGTACTAAAAATCACTTGGGACACTGTAAGACCTATGTTTATAAAATGAGAAATGAAGTATCATATAAGGTAAAGGTGTGCAAGCACCAAGTCATGTCTGACACTTGGGGTGACGCCCTCTAGCGTTTTCTTGGCAGACTCAATACAGGGTGGTTTGCCATTTCCTTCCCCAGTCATTACCATTTTACCTCCGAGCAAGTTGGCTACTAATTTTACCGATTTTGGAAGGATGGAAGGAAACCTTGAGCTGGCTGCTGGGATCGAACTCCTAGCCTCATGGTCTGAGCTTCAGACAGCATGTCAGCTGCCTTACCACCCTGTGCCACAAGAGGCTATGAAGTATCATATACAGGTGACCTATATCCAATCTGACCATTGCCATAACAGTATCACTATTGTGTACTATGACTGACAGCTACTCTCCAGGGTTTCAGGTTTCACATAATGAACTAACAGATCCTTTTAAACAGAGACACTGGGGAATTAATGTGAAACTTTCTAAGGGCAAATTCACTCAATATATTTTCTTCCATAAAATCAGCCATAAGCTTTTCCAAATATTCACATGTGTACAGATATTATATATGAGCTGGGCATTTTCCAGTAAGGGACATTCTTCTTTTTATGCTTTAGCTGGCGATTGGTGGAGCAGGTTGTCTTCTCAGCCAATATGCTGCTGTAGGTGCTGCTGGATTTTTTGCCTTGTTTATAATACGTTTCCACTCTTGGCGATTGGTGGCAGTAGTTTTGGTCATAGTCAATCGCATGGATAGTCAATCGCTGGTTTCTAAGGTCTTCCTCTATCTGTTTAAGCCATGTTTTCTTTGGCGCCAGTTGTTGGATCTTCCATTCAGTTGGTCTTTCTCGCCAAAGGACTTTGAGGCAGTCTGCTGGTGTTCATTCTGCAGACATGGCCAGACCATTGCAGTCTGCACTTTTGGATTTGTTCTTTAATTTGCAGCTGGTTGTCACATTTTGTCTGAATTGTTCCATTTCGATTATGATCACATAGAGAGACACTCAGAATCTGCCGCAGGCATCACAAAGCACATGATATAACTTTAGATAACCATTAATAATTTTATTGATTAAATTTAAATCAATGGAGCTTAAAAGTGTTTTCACTTTGGCAATACTGTCACTCAACTGAGCAACAGTGACCTGAGCCTCAGGGGAGGGCAGTATATAAATAAAATAAATAATAATTAAATAAATGACTGTAACAGCTCTTTTATCCAGCCACAGTGGTGGCAGAAACTGCTGCTGGTTATAATTATGGCAATCTATTTAACACTATGCATTTTTTCCCAGGACAGTGTCAGAACTGCTTGTGTGGACAACATATTGTTCCAGATCACTGTTGTTTTAAAAACAGGAGAAAGAGTCAACAATGACTGAAAGTATTAAGCAATTACTTAGCCAAGGACACAGAATCCCATGTTTATAAGGTTGCCAGTTCTGGGTTGGGAAGTACCTGGAGATTGGGGGAGGGGCTGCGGAGCGCAAAGTTTAGGTAGGACAGGAACCTCAGCACAGTATGCTGCCTTAGAGTCCACTTTCCAAAGCATCCATTTTCTCCAGAGGAATTATCTCTGTTGTTTGGAGATCAAGTGTTATAGCAAGAGATCTCCAGGTGTAACTCTATATATTTAACTTAAGAATCTCATAAGAAAAGAAAGAATCATGCAATATAGGAGCTTATGGCCAGTAAAATACATGCCGGTATGAAAAAAAGCAGTCAATGAACCACTAGGGGCTACTATACATTTCACTGTACTTGTTAAAGTGCAATCTAACGGTTCCTTTGGAAGTATATGAATCAACATAACAAATAGCACATTGTAAATTGTATTCTTTTGTGCCTATACACCAAACTTCAGAATCAGACTACTTTAACACTAGAAAGCCCGCATAAGATGTGTGCATATTTGTGTGTGTCTTAGAATTTTTACAGGCTCTCTAGGTATTAGAAATAATTAAAAAGAATTAAAAATTATTTAAAATTACCTGTTGTAAAATTATTGGAATCCATTGTTCAGTGCCTTCTTCTGCTACTTCTAAATTATGCGTACTTCTGTTTGTGATCATAAAAAAAGGCGTGAAAGTTACTATCCTAGTGAGGTTAAAACTGCTGTTATCTATAGTGACGCCAACCTGGAAAAGACAAACATTCTTTAGTGCACATGCTTCATATAAACATGTTTTAGCACAATCTCATGACATCTGTGTATGTAGTACAGTCAAAAACTCAACCCACACTGCATCATGTAATCTGACACTATTTGTGTCCCATTTCCTGTGGACTTGTGGAAAGCATTTTGTGTTTTTTCTCTTGTTCCCTTGGCACCATTGCCAACTCTGCAGGAATAGCTACATTATCATGTGATTTACTCATTCAAACATTCTCCTTGCCACATGGTGCTGACTCATAGCTGACTGGTTCCTATATGCTTGGGGAAGTATGTCTAATGTCAACTTTATGGGTTTTTTCCTAAGTTGCACAGATCAAAGTGGTGGTAGGCTCATCTTTCATTACTACTGGAGGTTTTTAAAATTGTTAATTTGTAGCAATTCTTTATTATTTTTATTAAAACAATAAAATGATACGCTATATGTATTTACTCATAAATATATTAAGAAGTTAATAAATAATTCACTCGTAAAATTATTTTTCTTAACAAAAGTAACCTGAGGTTATAATTTCAAGGGGACATAGTATTTTTTTGGCAATCTTTACAGGTATTTTTAAAAAAACCAATAGAAGTGCTCATGCTGGTTTCTTAGGCTTAATAAAACATTCTGGCTACTTCCACAATACTAACAAGTTATTTATTTATTTAAAATAATGTATATCCCACTATTTCCATAGATTGAGGGTAGATAACATGCAATGAGTTGCAAGGGTATAAAAGCATAGGAGTCCCATTAATAAAATAAAAACAACATGCAGATTAAAAACACAGCGAAATCTGCCAAAACATGTAACTTCAGGAGTTTCTGATTTAGTATTACAGGAACTATAATAACTTGCAGGCCGTAGGGCCTGCAAAAAGGAGCTCTTCCACCAGGCATTTGGTGGGGCTGACTGACCCATTACATCTACAGGTGCCCCCCCAGACTGAGGGACCGAACCTACTGAGGGATTGTAAAAGTTATCGTTGCAGTGCCGTTCTGATTGTTCCAGTTGGTGTGTTGTTTTTATTGTTATACTGTTATATTGATTTTGATAGTGTTCTATGTGAATGTTCCAAAATGTTTTATGTAAACTGCCCAGAGCCGTAGGGAAGGGTGGTATAAAAATCCAAATAAATAAATAAATAAATAAATAAATAAATAAATAAATAAATAAATAAATAAATAAATAAATAAATACATACATACATACATACATACATACATACATACATACATACATACATACATACATACATACATACATTTGTATAGCCATTTAAAAATATGTTAGCCTTCCTAGTGCCATTTGCTCTATGAATGTGAAACACCAAAGTGGAATGAAATAAAATGTAGGAAGCAAACTTAAAATTCTATACAAATTGACTTGGATGTCAGGGAATTCAGTGGGGACTTTAATTCAAGGCAAATGTGCATTAAATTTCTGGATACAAGAGGCATATGTATTCCATAAAAAGCTCACCTGGAATTCCTTTTTGTGGCGCTTACATTTAACAAAACCATGACTGCCAACTGTATCAAGAGAAAAGTGATCAGAGAGTTCACTGTCTGTTACCATTAGCTGAACCTGTAAGGAGAACACTGATTTGTCACAACTGAAAAACTATTACCAGTAGAATTCAAGAAAGAAAAATGTCCTAATTCTCAATTTTAAAAAAAGGACTATATTACCATTACAAGTGTAAAAAGAGATTTAACTATCATTCAAAAGTTATAATTTTTGAAAACAGGGGACAAAGTATATTATTTATTACAAAATGAGCCGGGGAGGGCGGTATATACTAAATAAATAAAATTATATGTAATAAGATAAAAATTGATTTATTAAATGGTATCATTACACAGAATATAGTTTTGATATTCTCAACAGCAAGGTTACTACTGGAATCAGAGTCTAATGTGCTGATAAACTAATTTGGACTTCACAGTTAAATTACTGAGAGTTAGAATACTACCTTGTTATTCTGGTAGAAGTGCTTGGGTTGAAAAGAAAAAAGAAGTGGCATCTTATAGTCAGGTGGATGTTTGCGGTGAATGCCATCAGCTTTGTATTGCAGCATTCGCCCAGTCTTGTTTACCATCCAGTATGGACTGTGAATTGCTATGATCATTTGTCCTGTCGCATAGGTGATATGGACAGCAATATCCAGTTCTGTCTTGTCTACATCAGTAACACATGAAAATGTGACAAAACTAATTTCTTGTTGATTTGTTCGAATATGGTACTCGCAGCTCCATTTCTTATCAAGATAATTAAGTAAATATAATTCCAGGTTGCTCTGATCCAGTACTGCATTATGAATTTGAGCTGAACATCCACTTTCAAGGTTGTTGCATGTTATATTATGTCCCTTAGAAAGAAAAATTCCAATACAGGTAAAGCATACAGTTAATGCCAGTCATTAACTCAGTCAATTCTAACCCACATTTTAAAATGTGGGAACATCACCCATTGTAAGTCTTGAAAAAAGTCAGTATGAATGAAAAGCTCTAATCTCAACAAAACAGAATCTCATAAATAAATAAATAAATAAATAAATAAATAAATAAATAAATAAATAAATAAATAGAAAAATGCTAATACTAATAAATGTTATTACTTTGCAAGTGTTGCCCTTGAAAATCACTGTCTCATTTAAATATCTCTTGCTATCATAATTATCATTTTGTTGGTCTTAATACAAAAACCGCAGAGGCTTTCCTTGGCATTGCAGAAACTATATTCAAGGCAAAAAAAGGGAGATAAATAGGAAATAGAAAAGTAACGTTCCCTTTCCTCTTTTCACTCCCACAGGGAAAGGAGTACTTCTCTGAGTTGATTACAATTTAAGCAGAGAAGAACTCATAGATATTTATTCATTTAATTTATATTCCGCTCCTCATTGGGATGTCATGATTGCTTGTTTTTGTATTGTTTTTGTATTTACAACCATCTCAAACTCTACAGGAAGTCAGATACTAGCACCATCATCCAAACTCAAATGCACATAATTAAAATAGAAATCAGATGGCCTGACTACTGCCTGACTGAGGTTAAAAAATGGGACCACAGCAAAATCAGTGTAAAATATATTTTATTACTCAGTTAAATTTTCAAAATTCCTTATGCATTTAGCCAATAGGCTTTGTCACTGCAGAGAAAGACTACTTCTGGTTAATGGAATATTGTAGGATGTCATGAGGTCATGCTCTGTCCTTGGGCAATTTTATTTGTTTGGGCTAAATTAAATGCCCACTTGTTAGTAGTTATGAGGAATAGACTTTTGTATTTACCTTACTCAGAATGGATTTGCTGGTGTCCTGCAGACAAGACTGATAATATGGCATACATTCTCTTAGAGTATGCCTTGGATATTAACCTGAGAAGGCACTGCATTTCACTGTGTCTCTCAGCCTACCCTGATTCATATACCTGTAATACAGTTACACCACTAATTGCTGATAAGGATCCCCTTCAGTTGCAATAATTCTTACTCCTTTTTTATATCTTATTATAACCGCTGTTGCTCTTAAATAAAAGAAAAAAGCCGGAACACATGGTGCCTGTCCGGGCCTCTCTGGCCCAGTCCAGGCTTCACTTCCAGTCTGCAGCCCAATCAGGATGTGCACAGCAGGTCCTAATTGGGCCACGGACTGGTTGCACCTGCCCCCACCTCACTGGGCCTCTGGGGGCTTGCATAGCGAGCTGCAGCCGCTCTCCTGGGTAGCGGCCCAGGAGGCCGTACTGCTTACCACCTCCCTCCGCCCCATCTCATGCCCACTAGCACCCTCTGCATCCCTGAGTGCAGCAGGCTTGCAGGCTAGTTGGGTAATAAATGATTTATAATAACTATTTACTGTTCAATATGCATCACAGAGCTTTTATTGCATGAAAGGAAAATTAAAAAAGACTAACTACTCCAGTATTACTATCTGACATGTGCCTTTTAGTATCAATACACTACCAGCAACATGTTTTAGACATAATTGGGCAGGTTGTTCAATGTTTGGTGAACATGCATTACATAAATTTATTCTCCAATAGGATGATTAAAGCTACATCCTAGACCTATGAAAACATTTTTCTACACAGAATAGAAAACGAAGTACTGCAGATACTACCTGTAAGGAGTAGGCAATCTGATAAGGAAGAAGATTGCGGAGGAGAACAGAAGGCCATAAATGAACAACATAGGGTAAATCCCAATGATCATCTGTGCATGCTGAGGATACTAAAGTATCTTGCTCTGGTACTATATTAATAATAAGTGGCGGGCCGGCTGATTTTACGGACTGACATTTCTTCTGCAACAACTTGCCAAAATTCTTCACCATTTCATCAAAGCTAACTCCTTCACTTGATTCATATCTTCCAGAAGCTTCATTATCATCCATTACTGGTGAAAAAAACAGCAGTGATCTGAAAATAAACGAGCAGAGTTTTGTTTAGAAAGCCTCTCAAAGAACTGTGAGCAACAAATGTTTGAGATTTTATTTTCTGATATCCACTAGTGCATTCTGTATGTTTTTATCCAAGGGAGTTACACACAGCTTAGGCAGCTGTATTTCTTTCTACACCTTAGAGCTGCTAGAACAGACAGGGGGACATGTCCTAACTAAACGGTTACATTATACTAATGCAGATATTATCTCTTTAAAGAACCTGGGTCTGCCAATTATTATAGCATGATTCTGTACATTAAAATGACATTCAGACTAGGATGTTATTGCAAGTGATGTGTGGTGTATTGTCTTGCAAGTCAATTTCTGACTATGGCCCATTATGCACGGAGTGGAAGGTCCGCATTCGGGGTGGAATGGCGGCAGCTAAAATCACCAATTGTGCACGCTGCAGGCGGCAACCAGGTGCAGAGTCAACGTATGCTGCTGAAAAAGCCACGTTAGCGAGATGCGGAAGAAAGTGGAGCTTCCCGGGACCAGGGTGCAACCAGAAGCGGCTCAAGAGTAGTCGCGTGCATAATCGGATACTCTGGGGTTTGCCGCCATTGTGTTCCATCCCGTGCATAAGTGGTTTGCTTCGCTTCTTCCTCCTCTGCGTTCTCCATGCCGCTGTTTCAGCGGCCGTGCATAATAGGCCAATGTGGGAGGCTGAAAATTCTTTGGCTGTCTCAGGTTGTTTGACATATCCTCTCCTCCTTCCTTTCCACTGCCATCAACTAGTCTTAATATCTCCTTATTTAACATGAGTGTTTAACTTGGGTACAGATCAGACTATAAGAATTCAAAATCCAATGATGTTTAATAGGAAAGTAACATATATGGCCTAGATAAAGACTAGTTGTGAATCTAAATAAAAAGCAATATAACTGCAGTCCTCTTACACTAACTTTACATGATGGCAAAATTAGGAAATGTTGTTTATTCTTAAGGTTGCAAGAATTCAGAAATTTTCTTTTACTCCTGGTTTCGTAGAGATTCTCCCCCCTTGCTTGGCAACACATAGGGGCTCCCATTTGAGTAGAGGTTGGGTGTGAGAGCACTTCAGTTAGAAGTTCAAGGCAGCAAAGAGAGCTTCTTCCTTGTGATTAAACGTTTCTTGCCTTCCTTGTCATGAGAGTCCTTCCTTCTCATGAGGTGGCCAAAGTATTTGAGTTTCATCTTCAGGATCTGGCTCCTTAGAAGGGAGCAGTCAGGGCTGATCTCTTCTAGGACTGACCGGTTTGTTCACCTTGCAGTCCAAGGGACTCGCAAGAGTCTTCTCCAGCACCAGAGTTCAAAAGCCTCAATTCTTTGACGCTTGGCCTTCCTTATGGTCCAACTTTCACACCCATACATTGCATGCATGCATGCATGCATGCATGCATATATATATATATATATATATATATATATATATATATACACATACACACACACACACATATAAAAACATTTCTCAACATTTATCATGTGATATGACCATATATGAGCATGCTGACTTGCCCCCCCCCAATGGCTAATGATGGGCTTGGAAGGGGGTAGGAAGACAAGGGCCACGGGTGGGTGTGTACACAGCTATACTTCCCAACCATATTCTGCACAATTACACCACTTCTGGAGGTTCTTGAAGCCTGAAAAATTTCAGGGGTTTCTCAACAGTAAAAAGCTGAGAAATACTAGTCTAGGTCATCCATCCGCCTATTCATCTAGTTGAATAGCTTCTGTAAGAAGCCACAATGACCCTGCTTTTTCTTTGTGTACCTGTTAGCATGCAAAAGGCACTTCACGCTCTGATCATATACAGAGGACTTTTTTTCCCTGTCATGTAGCTGCCAACTGATGGCTATCTAGTAGGGTTTTAAAGGCAAGAGAATTTCAGAAGTGACACAGGCGGCCATTGCTTGCCTCTGAGTAGCAACTCTGGACTTCCTTGGTGGTCTCCTATACAACTATTAACCTGGGCCGACCTTGCTTCGTTGCCAAGATCCTACAAGATCTGACTAGCCTGGGTTATCTGGATTAGGGCCATTTACAAAATTCAAACAGTTTTATTACTGTGACATAAATTCTCAGAGGTAAGGCATTTCACAACTTGATGAAGGAAAGGACACTAGCCACAGTAGCATCAGTTAGAACTATGGGCTCCAGGCATTGCTGTGGCTCTTGAAAGGGCCAGTAATGAAGTCCAGTAAACACTCTATAAAAGAAGGACAAAACAATGGCAATTATGAGTAGACTAACCATACTAACTGATTTCTTCCATGATCAGTTCCTCCTATGAATACACTGGAACAGTCAGTGATAAGCAGAAAAAATTGGGAAAGTAGAACTTTTTGAGGTTATCTATTGAATCCAAGGTGAATTACGCTGGTTTGACCAGAACAGCTGTTTTAACTTTTCTCTTTGAAAATTCTTGTCATCAATAAATGAATGGAAAACATTTAATCAGAAATAATCCAACTGGTATCAATAAACAAGAAATAAGCCATGTCACATAGTGCTTTGAAAGAAAAAATACTGATAAAATGACAGAGGAAACTAAATTGGCAGTTTCCACAGATTCCCTCTTCCCACTGCAGACCTCCTAACCCCTCATGTCATCCTTCAGGTCCCCTATCTGCCAAGAGATCAACGGGCTGCAGTGAACAGGCAAGAAGGAACATTTCATTCTGCTACTAGAAAATTTAGTCTGGATTAAAACCAGTATATTTATCTAATGCCAACTTTTTGTAGCCTTTGCTGGACAGGCAATATTTATAATAATATATTCAAAAGCAGTAAAAATAAATTTAAAAACTAAAAATAACCACCTGTAAGAAGTCAATGGTATGTTAAATTCGTTCTCTGGTAAAGCAGTTCCCAAACATTTTCCATCTTCATATATATTCAAGGGAATTGAAAAGTGATTTTTTATCTGTATAGAAAAAATGTGAAGATAGATATAAACAACACTTTCAACACCTGAATGATTTCATTCTTGCCAAAAGTAGATCCAATGAGCATAAAAAAAACATAGTTGCACTTACCTGTAACTGATCTTCATCTTCATTAACAGTTGTTCGGTAAAGATACACATGAGAACTGCACATGTGCAGGCTTGTGGCAGATGAGTCAAAAGCTCCTGATAGGGTGAGATGCTATCCTGTCCTTCAGCATGGTTCCTACCAACAGCATTTATTAAAAGGGGAAGCAAGTACCCCACTTGGTTTTCTAAAGTTTCTCTCAACTTTCAAGAAATGTAGGCAAACCACAAATTCCCAGCACCTCCAGCCAAAAGGCAGCACTTAATACAGTGTCAACATGGGTTTGCTACTATTTTTTTTTACAGAGGGTAATGGCAGAATGGGCAACAGCCCTTCCAGTATCCTCAATGCACGTTCCATTCCCTGTTTTCTAAAAGGAGGGTTAACTATAGGCTGATGTCTTCTCACCAGACTGGGCAGGAGCAATCAGAACAGCTTCCAAAGTTCTGTTGATCCGCTGGTATCAGCGATGCTTTGTTGAGTTCAGGGATAGGCTATCTCACTTTGAGGGAGCATGACTATTACCTCTGATAACTGGGTGCTCTCTTTCTTTTGGTAACAGAGTAGGATTTGTCATAATTTAAGGTTAATTTCCTCCAGGCCAGGCTGAATTCTGGAGATTTTTGGTGGGTGGGTGGGGTCACTTGGGTGTGAAATTGGGGTCACTGTGGGTAGGCAAATACTTGTGAATTCCTGCATTGTGCAGGGGGTTGGACCCTGCATTGTGCAGGGAGTTGGACCCTGGAGGTACCTTCCAACTCTATGATTCTATGATTTGGTAGACATGGATATTTACAGTACATGGATTTACAGTACACGGATTTACAGTACACTCTATACCTCCAGAAGTGCTCTACACTCTGCAACTTCCAACTGGCTGCGGATCCCTGGCCCTAAAGAGACACGTTGGACCTCAACAAGGGCCAGGGCCTTTTCAGCCCTGGCCCCCACCTAATGGAATGAGCTCCCTGAAGAGATCAGGGCCCTGCTGGAACTTCCACAATTCCGCAGGGCCTGCAAAAAGGAGCTCTTCCACCAAGCATTTGCTTGAGGCCGACTGACCCATAACATCTACGGGTCCCCCCCCCAGACTGAGAGGTCGAACCTATCAAGGGAGTGTCGTTATTGTTGAAATACTGTTCTAGTTCTAGTTGGTATGTCATTGTTATATTGATACTGATACTGTTACATGTATATGTTCCAAAATGTTTTCTGTAAACTGCCCAGAGCCATAGGGAAGGGCAGTATAAAAATCTAACTAACTAATGTGCAAGATTGATGATTTGGAATAAATATAATCCTAGATCCTAAATCCATTATGGATTTCAAAAAAGAAGCTTTTTATAGATGTGAAATGCTAACAAAAGAAAAATGTCTAACAACTGATATATACAGGATTCCCAAGAGGATTGTAAAATTGAATCAAGAGAAAACTTAATAAGAGAAGGATTTCTATGTCAGTAGTTTTTCTATGCACAATTATTGAAAAATTTAAAGATTGTATGAATCTGAAGAAATAAAAACAGCATTTGAGACAGAATTATGTACAATCTAGTATCAAATCCGATTTTAAAAATGGGCTTTTTAAGGGGCGGCACGCAGGAGGGCATAAGAGGGTGGGCGTGGCTCCCAGTGTGTGAAGCTCCCCCTTCCGGCCTGCAGGGAGGCTGCAAACCCCCCCACCCCGGCTCCCTCCCAGCAGGAGCGTACCTGTGGGCCGCAAAGCCCTGTTGCTGCCTCTCTCCTCGTGGGTGACAATGGAGGCCGCAGCCACAAGGCTTCTAGCAAGCAAGGAGGGAGGGTGGGAGCTGGAAGGGGAGGACCAATCAGGGTGGACCTGAATGGACAGGGCCCTGGACAGTCTCCTCCCAGGAGGCTGTTTCCTAAATATATAAGGGACCGAAATAGTGTTAAGGATTAGTATTTATTGGATTTATCCACTGCCACTCCCGAAGCCAGTCTGGCTCACAGTGGTTTCCAATAAAAGAATAAACCCCCATAAAGCAGAAACAACCAAAGTGCTTGATAGCAGGTAAAATAATCTATAACCCTTCTCTTAGCCAAACCGCAGCCTGTAACAACAGGGTACACCAGTCCCCAATATCTACCATTGTCCTCGGGAAAGGCGCCTCTGCCCAGTTGACCAAAGGCTGTGTCTATACAGGGCTCTGCAGGGGCCTATATAAGGAGAGATCCAATCTTTCTGGCTCAGTCTCATCCAAAACCTTGAACCTGATCCATAAGCTGATTAGTAACCAGTGCATCTGCCTCAGCATATGCTGGACATGAGCCCTGCAAGATGATCTCATGAAGACCCTAGCAGCCTCATTCCGCACCTACTGCAATTTCTGGGTCACAAACATAGAGCCTGCATAGAGCAAGTTACAGAAGTCCAATCTGGAAGCAACCATTGCATGGATCACTGCGGGCAAGTGTTCTGGGGACAGGTAGAGCACTAGTAGCCTAGCTTGGCACAGATGGTAAATCACTGTGTGGGCTACCTTTGTGATCTGAGCCTCCATAGACAAGGAGGCATCAAAGATCACTCCCAAATTCCTGGCTGCAGGCACAGCTATAAGCTGCACCCCATCCAGGCAGGGGAGGCGCACTTCCTGGTCCTGCCCCTTTCTACTGAACCACAGGAGGGGCTGAGTTTCAGGCAACTCTGCCTGAGCCATCCAGACACTGCTTCCAAACATCTGGCGAATGTTTCCAGGGGGAGTCTGGCCATCCATCTATCAGGAGATAGAGCTGGGTGTCATCTGAGTACTGATGAAAGCCCAGTCCAAAGCCACAGACCAGCTGTGCCAGAGGGTACATGTGGATGTTGAAAAGTGTGAGGGAGAGTATCTCCCCTTGCGGCACCTCACAGGGGTGCACAAACGGGGGCAGAAAACTCTTTCCCCACTGCCACCTGCTGTGCCCGGTGCTGGAGGAAAGAGATAAGCCACTGTAAGGCTGTTCCCCTAATCCCAGCTCCACGGAGGTAGTGGGCTAACAACTTGTGGTTGACCACATCAAATGCAGCCAACAGATCGAGAAGATCTGTAAGTGTTCATGCCCTGGTTGCCTGGAAACTCACCTATTTTGTATTTTTACTTTTTCTTTATAGATGCTGTTTAATACTTTTATCCTTTTGTATTAAAAACTCTTAATAATTTTTAAAAACCAAGTGAGGCAAAGGAGTAAATAGCAGCTCAATTCTATGGACTCAGATCCAGGATCTTCTGTGAAGCTTGTTTTCATGTTTTTGGAGAAAATTGGGTCTTCTCCTTTAGTTTTGTCTTCCTGTGCTTCTTAGATAGAAATTCTGAAAGAGATTGAGATTTCTTGGATGGCACAGGCCTCATGGACTGCTTTGCTTCTGGCAGCACTGAAACTGCCCTCTTGGGTGGAACTGAAAGGTTCTTCACTGTAGGAATCAACAGGACAGTACAAACTGAGGGGGGACTAGGACAGGGTATCCCCAACATCTAAGGAATCATTGGCCCAGAGAGCAATTCTGAAGATCAAATAGGCTTTGATGGAGCAACCAATTTCCCCATAAGACTGCTTTCAGCCTGGACACCCTATCAGAACAGGCTTGTGGGGTAAAGTCCTAACAAACTGAGCAAATCCTACCATTAAGGGACTTACCCAAACAGCGGGCATAACTTATGTTCATCCATGTAGTGCATTTTGTACCACACTTCAATAACTTATTAAACAATGCCTTGGGCACCATATTGTGGGACTACGGGATTGTGCATCAGTACTTCACCATTGGTCCAAAGGGAGAATAATCTACTCTCATAGACTGTTTATGCACTGGGAACTTCACTGCCCCAGCTCCCATGCAGGAGCACAAATCAGGGGCGGATGAGGTGCACCTGGCCAAATGCTCCCCCATGTGGGTACAGGAAGATGTGGGGCAACCTGCCACAACTAAAACTCCAGCCTGCAGCCTGGCATGAAACCTCCAGTGCATAAACGGTCATAATGAACACAGAGGTGTAACAAGCTCAATATTTACAAAAAAGGCCAATGAACAATTTAGAAGGCCTCAATACAATTGAAAAAAACATGGAGCTCACTAGAGATTCATCTTTTCACAGCTACGAAAAAGGAACTGAGGGAAGGGATGTCCTGACCTTTGAGCACGTGGTGCATTCAGTGGGAAAGTATGTGCATGGATAGCTCTAATTTGGAGTGGCATGCCCCATTTTGAACAGTAAGGCAGAAAATGACCAACCTTTTCTTTGTTCAATTTATGGAAGGGAAACACCATTCTGCATTCCTGTATCTCACTAACTCTCCTGGCAGAGATGATGATGACCAAAGAAGCAGCTTTAGTTGAGAGGAGTTGCAGAGGATAGAGAACCACAGGCTTGAATACTTGATTTTAGAGAGCGATTAGCTTCACTGTGGGATATGGGAAATGTGGGGAGTGTATGTTAGCTTTTTGTGAAGGCCTTAGAGTCAGCGTTAGGAAACACTAACTTCTCAAAGATGGGAATGGAATGCTAAGATTCCACCAAGATGTACCTTAATGGAAGAACTGACTAGACCTCTACACTTTAGGGCAGCGGTCACCAACCTTTTCCTAGTTGAGGACCGCTTCTGGGGGTGGGGGAGAGTCAGCAGCCCGGGCACCGTGCAAACGTGCATTCGTGGAGCTGCTGCGCATGGACGTTTGCGCCCGCCGGCAGGGCACAAACAAGCATGTGTGGCAGCACCGCGCAAATGTGCATGCATGAAGCTGATGCACATGCATTTGCACCCCACCAGAGGGTGCAAACGTGCATGCATGGCAGCCCCATGTAAACGTGCATATGCAGAGCTGCTGCACATGCGCGTTTGCGTCCATCGGGGGTGCAAGCACGAATACACGACAGCTCCGCACAAGCGCGTTTGCGTCCGCTGGCGGCCTGGTACCGAGGTCTTTGCGGCCTGGTACCAGGCTGTGGAACAGGAGTTGACGACCCTCGCTTTAGGGAGACCGATAACCTGAAGGTAAGAGACTTTGTTTTCCAAAAAAAGAGTTGTGTGATTTTGGGTACCTTTCCTCTGCAAAGTCTTATACATCTTTTCCAACTTTTAGATGTTTTTCAGTGGTTCAGTAGTTCAGGTTTGCCTAAACTATACTCACTCTAGTCTTATGATCTGATTATTGTGCAGCTTTGAAAATTGCCAGTGGAGGAAATAGAGAGATAAGTACATAGGGCTTTTCTCAAGCCAGGATTTCCCCTTGGAGTTGGAAAGAGGGGGCTGGTATCTGGACCATGGAGGAGGTGAGTGAGTCTCTGGAACCAGCAACAGATTCCATGTTCTCCACTGAACTAAAGGTAAACATGGTTTGAACTTAGTCCTATAGGAAGACTTAACTGGTTGAAGACTGCCAGGAAGATGATCTATCTAAATGTATCATCTTGGAGTTTGCTTTTCTGGTGGAAGGCTTCAACTGGCTGCAAGAAGATGGATGATGACTTAAAGCTGAGAACAGAGCTTATGGAACTGAAGGAAGAATTACAATTAATGCAGCAGTTGGACATTGATGAAGCCAGAGTCACCCTTTCAGACTTTCCCCCCCAGAATGCACTGCAGATTGCTGTGCTCCTTTCAAGGCACTTTCCAACAAAGCAGCTATTAGGTGCAATGCCACATTTTGCTGCAAGCCCCAGGGGTTGACAGTTTAGATAAACCATGCTGCAGTTTCTTGTCCTCTGTGGCAGAAATGACAAGAATCATGTCAATTGACCATAATGGGAACATTTCTTGAACAGGGCTTTTGAGGGTATTTTTCACTAAATAGAACAACAAAGCAATATCTTCTCTGAGTTATTTTCTTTCAAAGACAAGAGACAGAGACATTCTTCTTCAGCACAGAAGGAATTGAGTAAGGAGGCACTTTCTCCCCTTTTTATAGGCACCATTGGTGGGAACCATGCAGAAGGTTGTAAAGTTTCTAGACAATCCGTGTTGTTCCCACATGAAATTGCACAGAAGGTACGTTGATGATCCTGGCATCACAGAAGCTATTCAATTGTTCACAGAAGCATCTTTTGGTCTAATACATTATAATCCTCTTCCTCTAAGGAACTCAGGGTAGCATATGTTTTTCTTTTGCACACAAACAAGATATCCCTACTGTAGCTAATAATACATATGTAAACTGAATACTTGTTGATCTAGTCTAGGAAAAGTAATAACAACCATGTTAGAGAAGTATTCCTTTTACACCATCATCTTCAGTAAAACTGGTGATAATCATGCTTATATCCTCTACAAAATTACAACAACTTTTCCCAAATAAATAAAGCAGGAAGCCAACTGACAAATAAAAATTTTAGTAAAATATATTACCTGGATAGGTGAATGTACTGTTATTGTCTTACTTCCTTCAATGGTATCAATTTGACAAACAATTGATCTTACAACACCTGAGTCATTGTGTCTTACTCTATAAAGAGTTCGTCCCACTTTTGTCAGTGGAATCTTATCCGTGGTGGAATGATTTTCAGGTGCTAAAATTTGAAGAAAATACACCGAATTAAAGGGAAAATCTGTATAAAAATAGAGCCAGGTTGATACTGTAGTTAAGAGCAGTGGTCTCTTAAGCTGAATAACTTGGTTAGATTCCCCACTCTTCCACATGCACCCAGATGGGTGACCTTAGATTAGTCACAGTCATGTTAAGCTGTTCTTTGCAGAGCAGCTCCATAGGAGTTCTCTCAGTGCTACCTACCTCACAGGGTGTCTATTGTGGGGAAAGGAAGGGAAGGCAATTATAAGTTACTTTGAAACTCCATCAGGTAGTAAAAAGTGGGGCATAAAGCCAGTTCTTCTTCTGGCCACATATTGATGGTTCTAGATTTTAAAAAAAACCCTTAAAAAAAGAAGTTGTATTTTATACCGCACTTTTCACTGCCCAAAGGAGTCTCAAAGTGGCTTACAGTCACCTTCCCTTCCTCTCCCCTCAACAGACATCCTGTGAGGTAGGTGAGGCTGAGAGAGCTTCCAACAGTGCCCAGTCAGAACATCACTAATGGCACCATGACGAGCCCCAGGTCACCCAGCTGGCTGCATGTGGAGGAGCGGAAAATCAAACCCGGCTTGCCAAATTAGAAGTCGCCGCTCTTAACCACTGCATCATGCTGGCTTAAAGCTAAACTCATTCTATAGCTGAAACACTGTCAGTAGTTTGACATACTATTTTCATGAGCATGCTGCATCCCTATTCACTTTTTCAAACTGAACAAGAGGAATGTGCTTCGCTTCAGCTGTCAAATTACCCCCCCCCCCCAAAAAAAATGAAATGATCTCTGTAAAGATGAAGAACTGTTGTAGGGAACTAGGAACTTTACATTTACTGCTGTTTAAAACCCTATACAAGGAACAAGCTAAAAATTCTAGCTGCAGAAAAAGAAATCTTGTTTATGTTTTTCATTATTAATATGCAGTTAAATTTGCTGATCTAATATGTATATATGATTCAGATTCAATGTTTTTTATTATTAATATACAATGACAATTGTTTTTTTTTACTGAATTTGAATAACAACATTAATTCTGCATATGCTGCTCTGAACATTTGTAAAAAAAAAAGCACATACATGAAACTGAGTTCAGTTCAAACTTGTCACATTTGGGGAAGGGACTCTTGCCATCTTACACTTATGCTCCTGAAAAATTTTCATTGCAGATCAGAGAAAATCTGGCAACTCCATGAGACATGGTGAGGGGGCTAAAGTCAATGTAAATCAGAAGGAATAAACCTCTCCAACACACAATCATATAAGTGTTTACAAAGAAACAATTGAAGCTTACTTACTAAGCCGGATGTAGAATACTTTGCTGCTCAGGGTAGTCATAGCTGTGAACTGGTCATTCTCACTCTTAGTTTTGATATATTCCATGCTTAGGCTTTGTCCGTTTTCAAGATGAAATGACTTTGTCCTTGATTCAGCATTCAGGACACTGAAAGCATCACTAGGCAATACAACAACAGACACACCTAAAGAATTTATCAATACAAAGGGTGCCTTATCTTTCTTGAAGATTTCTGCAGTTTGTGTAGCTGCTTCAGCAAATGCCTAAAAAAAAGCATAAAACTATTGATTAACAGATGGAAATTGACTATTTACTAAGTGAAAACATGGAGCTTAAATATGATTCAAAGACAAATTAATGGTCTTATGGCATTTCCTACCGTGCCAAGGTTACTCAACATTAGCAGTCCGCATTTCGATAATGTAATATTCAGCTGATCTTCAGAGTAGATATTTATCACTGTTTTGTACTCTGGCACTTTGTAGGGTTCTTCTTCAGCAACTGATTCAGCCAGAGATTTTTTGTTCTTCTTTTTCATCTTTGCAAGGGAGAAGAATTAATTAATACCAAAAATATAAAGTTGTTGTTGAAACATATACATATTATCTGGATACATTATGTTCAAAATACTTGGAATATTAGCCTAACTTCTCAAAGGGATTCTGAAGTATCAACCACAAACAATAAACAGGATAGTCTTATAAGGAATAAAATACTTAATAAGTAGGAGGAATAAGCGGCAAGCCAGTTCCCGCCCCTCCACCCTCCCCAAAGGCTTAGGAAGCCTTCTCTCGGCCCCGGGAGCAGGCTCACCATGGCAAGCCTGCTCCCGGGGCTGAGAGAAGGACGGCAGGAGGCGCCCCCCAGGCGGAAGTTTTGGGAAGCAGGGAGGGAAAGGAGCAGGGAGGCTGCGCCTTTGACATGGCATCCCTGCTCCTTTCCCAAGGTGGAGGAGAGGGCAGGCCAGAGGACCTACCGTGCAGGCTGCATGTGGAGTCTGCTCGGCAAGTCCAGGCGAGGCCGGGCCAAGCAGCTAATGGGGAGCCGTGCAAAGCGCAGCTCCCCATTGGCTGCTTGGCCCTGGATGGGCACTCGAGGGCCCAATCAGGAGCCGCTTTGCGGCTCCTGATTGGTCCCTCTGAGTTTTTATCCCGGACAGGGCCCACCCTAACTCCTCCCCAGGTGGTCTTAACCTTTTATTTAATTATTTACTTATACAGGAAAGGAGCGGTTAAAGATTTTCTCATGATGTGACCAAAGCATGAAAGCCTCAAATTAGTCATTTCAGCTTCAAGTGAAAATTTAGATGACTTGATCTAGAACCCACTTATTTAGCTTTTTACAGTACAATGTATCTGTAAAACTCTTCTCTAACACCATAGTTCAAAAACGTCTATTTTCCTTTCATCTTTTTTCACTGTCCAGCCTTTATGCCTTTACACAGTTATGGGGAATGCCATTCCATGAATTATCTTGATCTCTAACAACACTTCCTTAAGGATCTTTTCTAATTCCATCATGGTTGCCCTTCCAAAGTTTCAGTCTCTTTCTTGGTTGCAGTCTTTTTGGATTACTGGAGCCAAGGAATAGAAAATTTTGAACAATTTCAGTATCTTCATGGTCAGCCTTACAGTGGTGTAATTCTTTGGTGATCATTACTTCTTATCTTCTTGACATGCCACTTGTCCTTTAATTTTCATCAGGAGTTGTTCAAAGTTTTCAGTAATTTCTGTCAGTAAGATGGTATCATCCATGTATATCAAATAGTTATATTTGTATATCAACTTTCACTCTCTCTTCATTTAAGTGTAATCCAGTTTTCCTTATATGTTTTACATGCAGACTGAACAGGTAGGGAGTTAAATTACATCCTTGACACCTCAGTCAATTGGAAACCATTCTGTTTCTCTGTATTCTGTCTTAACAGCAGCCTCTTGTCCACACTACAGGCTGTATGTCAAAACAATCAGACATTGTGGCACACCGATTTCTTTTAAAACAATTCATAGCTTTTCATGCTCTACATCAGGGGCAGTCAACCTGTGGTCCTCCAGATGTTCATGGACTACAATTCCCAGGAGCCCCTGCCAGCAATTGCTGGCAGGGGCTCCTGGGAATTGTAGTCCATGAACATCTGGAAGACCACAGGTTGACGACCCCTACTCTACATAGTAAAAAACTTTGTTGTAAAATTTCTTCTGAAATTCTCTTATGTTCCATTTGCAATATGATCTCTATGGCTTCTCTCTTTTCAGAATACAGCTTGAATATCTGGCATTTACCCTATAAATGAATGGCAATTATTCACTTATACAGGAAAGGAGATGCATTCACAGATGTAACTGGGGTGAAGGCTAAATGTATCATTAATAATTGATTCCAGGCTCATCTTCTACCCTGAGCTAATTGTGTTTGAACTGAAAGATTGACAGTGAAAACGTCCTACCCAATGCATGTCTTCTGGCCATTGTGATTAGCAAAATATCTAGCAACAGAACTATGGACATTTTCTCCCTTTATACTGCTTGACTGTTTACCTCCTGCTAAGAAAACTGCAACATAAACGATCTATACTTAAATTAACACTGGATTTCTCTGAAAGTCTAGATTCAAATGTGCTTTCATAAAGAGAGGACACGCTGCTGTTTCTTTCCTGCTCACTAGCTTCAACAAGGTTAGAGATTTGATGTCGTAAGAATGAGATCAATCTCATAACATCTGAACACAGTTTTAGGTAAGATTACATATTTAAAAATAGTGAAACAAACTAAATCAATGCAAGTTATCTGTCCTGTATTTAGTACCTTCATTCCTAGAACCCATGGTCTAAATTCATCAGTGTTTTCAACTTCCAGTGGTTCAAGCAAGGGTTCCCAAACACCAAACATCTCATTGTAGTAATGCACCTAAAATTCAGAATATATTAATACACTGTACAGTCTGTGTAAGAAACAAAAAAGGAGATGGTTACCAAAAGAGGTTTGTCACTCTTTTTATTAACCATACAGAGCAACTACAAACAGTATATTTATTATTTAGTATAAAATGTAAACTGAACATGATCTCCCTCTGAAAACTAGAAAACAAAAATAGGGAGATAACAGATTAAAAAGACAATCAGTGAACTTGCTATGCAAAAACAAATTTACTTTGGCTTCAATCCACCACAAATGTCCATGGAAGCTTTCCAACATGGTTTTGATTTGTCCTTAGAACATGAATATCAAACTTGGATGAACAAAATGAAGGCTTTGGGTATAAAATACTTATACAACATACTACTTGAAAGTTCGACTGTTGCAATCCTATCTCTGGATTGAAATATTGCTGCAATATTGGAATGGAACCTGGAACACATGCCTGGTATAGTACTCTATATTTCCAGATTGAATTAATGGTGACAGGGGAAGATGGAGAGGAGATCATAAAATACATTATAATCTTTAAACAGCCCCGCCCGCGGCGCAGTGCGCCGCGGACTTAATAATGCAGTAAGGGTTGTCTGGGAGGAGTTAGGGCGGGCCCTGTCCGGGATAAAAACTTGGAGGGCCCAATCAGGCGCCGCTGCGAGGCCACTCCCGGGGCCAGCAGAAGCCTCCGGAGAGCTGCCAGGGGTGGGTGGGTGTGGCTGGCGCTCTCCTGAGGGAGGCCTTCCCGAGGGAGGGGGGCCTAGCGCCCATTTTATTCCTTCATAAAATGGGCTTAATTTCTAGTGTATGTAACATAATTCACAAGCAATAGCTTACATTTACTTTGCAAGGTACAGGGTGGATATGCAACATGTTGTAATTTATTATTTAACTTACAGATTGAGCTACTGCAATGAAGGCTGGTGTGCATGTTCAAGACATCATCTTAAATTTCAGGCACACAGCCAAACTCCCTCCCTCCTACATTGCCAAGATAGATATAAAATACAGTTAGGTACTTTGATCACTCTCCCATTTACAGAAGTGTAACATTTAATTTTGTATGTACATTTAAAAATTATCCTGCTTCATAAGACTGAACATGTATTTGCTCCCAAACCGATTTTACTGGATCAAGGATTGGAGAGAGAAAATATGCCAAATCTAACATGCTAGTAATTCAACTCTATATTATTCTTACCTCTAGTTCTAGCTTGGAGGATATATGGATCAGAGTACTCCAGTTTCTGACCTCTCCAGAAAATGAAGACTTTGCTAACAACATTGGCACTGTTCTGTGGCCAACACCAGCTTCAAGAGTTATAACAACTGCATCAACGCTCATTTTCAATGTTTCTCCCATAGGAACCAATTCAGTTACAGGAATAGGACTTTTGTTTTCGTCAGATTCCTCAAGGAACCACATATTTAACTTTTTAATATCTTTCTGATCCCAAATATCTGGAGGTATAGGACTGATGTCTTTTTCTTCAGTCTCCTTAGTTGGGAAAAATGCTGAAGTAATTGTGATCACAGTATTTAAGATAATTGGAGACATCTGAATTAAAAGGAAGAGGGTTACTGTTAGCATTTACGAATCTCTGGTGAAACAACAACTATACTACATATAAAAAAGGACAGGTGGGCAACTATTATTAATTCATGGTAGAAGGGAAATCCATTCCTCCCCCTTATTGCACTCTGACCCTTTCTGCACTGGAGGCTTTGGACCAGCTGCAGGTTGGAGCTTGAGCCAGAGCAGGTTGCCCCACCATTTCCTGCTCCTGCACAGGGGAGCATTTGGCCCATGCACCTCGTCTGCCCCGGATTTGTGCTCCCACATGGGAACCGAGATAGTGAAGTTCCCAGTGCGGAAATGGTCTCCATGTTGTCTGCTTGCCCCTGTTCCCCCCTTTTGCTGGCCTCACTTTCCCATCCTCTGTTAGCTATTATTTTACTCCTCCCTTGATGCTTCTGTCATCTTCCGCTTGCTCCTTTGTCCTCTGCTCATCTCCCCCTCTTTGTGCCTTCCTTCTCTCTGACTCAATCCCCCATTACCTCCGGGCTGGGGGCCACAAAGCACTGGGCATCATTTTGGATTGCTACAAGAACCTAAAATACAGCCTGTATGTATTTCTCTGATGGTTTCTGCACATGCATAGCCACTGCTTTGTCATTTTTTAAGGTTTTAAACTTACATTCCTTTTGCAGTTTTCTGGGGTTTGCAGGTTTAAGGGATCACTCAGGTTGCCAAAGCATCTTATGGGGCCAATGGGCCCATTTCTAGGTCATTATTGGATTTAGACAGGTAATGGTATACAAAACATAAATTACATATTACTTCATTTTAAAAATATTTTAATAAACTTAATTCTACTATTCTAGCATTCTTTAATACTGTAAAATAAAGAAGTCTATAACTGAAACTTTTAACCTACCTTAATCATTATGGATTTAACAGACAGATCAGCTTTCTGTGGATCTGTACCGGATTGCATCATTTCAAAGAACAGGTCACAGGGCTGCAATATCTGGATACAAATAATAAACTGATTATAATTGTCTGCTAAAGACATGCTTTGAACATATAGCAGAAATCAGCTAAACATATTCTGTAGGAATAAAGCTAAACAACAAATGTTTTATTTTTGCCTGTACATAAGGAACATGTGAACACATGAAGCACCCTTATACTGAGTAAAACCATTAGTCTATCAAAGTCATTAATGTGAAAGGCAAAAGCTTGTTAGCGTCTCAGGTGGGAAGTCTGAGGCCAATAAATATGATTCAGTTTCCAATCTAGACTGTTCTTCCAGTACGCCAAGATGTGACACAAAGTGGTATACTGTTCAACCCCATCCCCAGGACTGCTCTTCTGCTATGTAATTAGGTTATCTCAGCTCTGATCATTTCCATGCCACTTTGGAAATCCAAGACTACATTTCTTTTTTAGTATCAGGCAATGTATATATACTTCTATCTTGTTTTTTTATTGTTTCTTCTTTCTTACAAGCTTCTTCTCCAGATTCATCTTTCCTGTTCCCCACATCTACCTTCATCCTCTTATTGATGTCATGTTCATCCCTGGCTCATGACATGGATGCCTCAACTAGAGTCCCAGGATTCTCATGGGGCAGCTAGAGAGCTTCCTCCTTCAACTCCCCGTTCCCCATTAGGGTTGGGTGCTTCGACATCTGAAGTGACTGTTTGCGCCCGAAGTAGCCAGCACCACAGCGCAGTGGGGGAGCAGAGGTTTGGGCGCACTGGTCAGCGCTCACATGCTTGTGCAGAGCTCTGAGCCGGTGTGCAAGCGCCAGGTTGCATGCTGCCAATGGCGCCTCCCCTCCCCCACATGCCACTGGCTGCTTCAGGTGTGAACAACTGCTTCAGACACAACCCTACTCCCCATTTCTCAGGTTTTCGGGGCTATCTAGCTTTCTATCTTACTCTAGATGTTATGGCTGCCCTTTCCTGCCTCTATATTTCAAGCTGTAAACTGTGTATACCTTTGATGATAAGATGGTGCATCCTGTAAGATGACAGGCACTGGGAACAAATGGTGCAGGGGTGGAGAAGGACCTGGCTCTATATCTGTTCCAAACTTTGTGTGTCTCCAGCTTTAGCAACACACTGTCCTAAGCTGTTTATAGTCTCCTCAATAATTTTCTATCCAGAAGTCTGAGTTTGCCATTTTTGGAGGGAATTGCCACAGAACATTTTATTTTATTTATTTATTTATTTATTTATTTTATTTTATTTATTTTATTTTATATTTTATTTTATATTATATATTTTATTTATTTATTTTATTTATTTACCGCCCTCCCCGAAGGCTCAAAACAAACATGACAATTAATTAGAAGAAAAATCCTTGTTCTTTCTCCAAACCCCTCCCTTCTCTCTGAGGACACTGTATACTTGCAACAACACAAGGAGGGCAAAAGACAAGGAGGGTTTCCAAGTCTGGGACATGGAAGGCAGCATCAAGCATAGGAGGAAATACTTCCATTAGTAATTATTTATTTATACTGATGGCTTAATCCTCAAATATTTGGTGATTTTGCATTTAATCTAGTTATTTTAGCATTATCTGTTCCTCAAATGAATTCACTGCATTGCTTTTCAAAATGCCTGTTAAAGAAAAGTAGCACTTTATTTTCAAAATTTAATACCAGTTACTGTATCCCCTGTCTTTTCCCATGACTCCCCCAATATAGTGTTCTAACTTGCACTCATAAAAACAGACTCAAAAATTTCTTATACTACGATTAATACGGGTAAACATATCAAGGCCACATCCCTCACACCCTCAGTAACAACTACATCTTGTAATGGAGACTGTGTGCACGGCTCCCAAAGTCAGTCCAAAAACGGTACACGCAAAACTGAAGATTATGCTAAGAATGTGCCTGCAGATTATATATGAATCCATGCAATCCACATCAGTACTGTACAGTGGTCCCCAACCCCCGGTCCGGGGACCGGTACTGGTCCGTAGATCAGTCGGTGCTGGGCCGCGGCTCGTCCTCCCCAGCTGCTGCCTTGGGGGCTGCCCTGCCACTCTGCTGCCGGCTTACCTTTGGTGCTCTCCAGCGGCCACCATGACTGGGGCTCCCCCTCGGCATGGCACTGCGCAGCTGCTGGCAGCGCCCCCCGGTGAGTGGTAGGAAGTCAGGGGCGCTGGTGGGAAAACAAGTGGAACAGGGGCTCAGCCGGCTGCGGTGTCCTCCCTTGGCAAAAGACTACCCCCCTGGGCCTCAGTAAAATTGTCAAGCGTTGACCGGTTCCCAGTGATAAAAAGGTTGGAGACCACTCAGCATGGTAGTTTTTTCCACTGAACAAGAATTTCCATTGCATGTTATTATCTTCTTAATTCATCTGATGTTGTTAACTCACATGTAGTCACACAATTATTAACCAAGAATATATGTTAAACACTTCACTCTTAGTGATCATGTTACATTATTTGCATTCATATCTACTCCAATAGAATGCTGACCTTAGCATCTGTAGGCTGAAGTGTTGCAACCTTTCACATACTGCAAGACCCAGTAATTTCACAAACACTGGCAAGATACTATGCAGAATCACAGTTCTAGATTAAATCATAGCTCTTACCGTGGTAATATTGTCTTTTCTCATTTCTGGAAGAAATGGGCAGGCTTGCATTGTTAAATGTTTAACAGCAGCTGTCATTTTAGACATCTCAGGGCCATTTTTCATGGAGACTTCACACTGTGCGGTAACTACCAGTGCAGGAGCATCACTTCTTGTTAAATCAGCAACAAACACAATCTCAGGATTTTTAACAACAACATTTATTTCCATCGTAGATGCTGGTTGTACAGGAACTAAAAATATAATGTTTTAAAATCAGTAAGAAAGTAGTCCAATTATTTTTCATTTCATCTGTACAGCTTTTTAGTTTTAGCTTTTTAAGTAGAAGTCTGAACAGATATTTTCACAATATCTGTTGTGATAGAAGCAGGGAAGAAGCTCTAGCTATAAACTTGAGATTAGAACTCCTGTATCATTTTCAATTTGGTAACATATGTAAATGTCCTGGATCAAAGCAGTCCAAGGGAGCTTTTCCTCCCATAGGACTGAATCCATCAAGGTGTGAGTTGAAAGGAAAACGTACTTGCACAAGCAGTAGCACAATGGCTGCAGCAATACATAGACCTCTGATATAATTTTAATGAAATAAAATCTATATGGAGTAATGAAATGTACAACATATGGTTCACATGGTTTCATTTAATTCAGTTTTGAAACTTATCAGAAGAAATACCTCGTGCTATGTCTTGAGCATGCAGAAGAGATAGTGGGAATACGATCACTTTCACTTAGCGCAAGCAAACAGCAAGGAATAATTTTAGCACTCCCACATTAAAATATTCTGTGGGATCCAACCCACAGGATACTTACTCCTAGTACTTTGTTATCTGCAGTGATGTCTTCCTTCTTTAGAAAACCCATCAAAGCCCTTTCTGTTTAGAAAATCAGTGAAAAGATGTTTCATCATTTCCTTTTTAGGCGTGGGGGATAAAGAAGGTGTCTTGCTGTTGACTTCATGAACAGATTTTTAAAATGTTGTTTTGGGATATTTAGCATCAGATTATTTTAATTATAAACTGAACTTGCGTCTCCCTAGGACGCTGAAGGGCAATATACCTGTGACCAGTATTTTATGAATTTTGTAAACTGCCGTGAGACATTTGAGCGCGGCGGTATATAAATATAAATAAATATAAATAAACTTTGAACTTGCTTGATATCAATATTTGTTTTACATTATCTTAATTTATGATTTAGTTTCTTTATGAAAAAAGCCAAATCAGAAACGCTGAAAATATCATAATTCCTTTGGAAAAATGATACTTAAATGTTTTTATTATAAAAAAATAATAGTATTCAACAGAGTAAGGATATATATTTTTCATACCAAGAAAAAATGGCACCACATATCATAAATGCATGAAAACAAGACAGGGGGAATCATTAAATTTTGGGGGGACAAATCTCACAGAAGGAGTTACATAAGAAGAACTTTTCAGAAGACCTACCAGCCTTTCTGCCAGCCTCCCCCCTCCCCGCCCCCGCGTCACATGAAGTGCTAGGGGCCCTCATGCACAAAATGTATGACTCTACAGGAAACTGTAGGTAGCAGAAGGGAAGCCATAACAATCATCTCTTCTTGCCCCTGCCAAAGGATCTCAATGTATAGTGTAGTGGTTACAGTGTTGAAATAGGATCCCCATTCTCCCGTGGAAGCTTGCTAGGTGACCTTGGGCCAGTCACCCACTCAGCTTACTGTATCTCACAGGATTATTGTAAGGCTAAAAGAGGAGAATAACCTAGGTCACACTGGATCCCCACTGGAAAAGAAGACAGGGTATAAACAAAGAGAATAATAAGACACATTTAGGGGCTATCGAGAGGGGGACAAGGCAGGGAAGATCTACTCTGCCACTTCCAGCAAGCTTTTGTGCAAGAAATAATCCTTTATCATTTAACGTATATCTTAAACATGAGAGCACAAAATATTCTCAGAAAAGATTTTCATAATCCTATAGTTTTCTTTCCTTTTTATTTCATTCATTTTTATTCCTATTTTTGTTATTACCATAATTTCCATTGGCTACCAAGTAGCTGTTATTTCATTTTTCATCCAGTTTGGGTGAAACTTCAGGAATTGTAACTCATTATTCAAGGGATCTTACCAGCTAGATGCCAGCCTGATAGGAAATAAGGTTCTGGTTTTACAGGCAATTGAAGGCAAAATACCTACCAGAAATAATCTGATTTGATGATGGACTGAATGTATTCTATATACTAGTTTAATAATTCTTCATGCTTCCTGCCCCTTACATCATCCCCACCCCATCATGGCTATGCCTACTAAAATAAAGATACTTTTGTTTTAATTTGAGTCCTTTCTGTTTAAATTTGATTTGATATTTTTAAAACAAAACTCCCTTTAGAGGCAGAAGTATTCTCCCCATATTTCATGCTAACTGTATAGCAGCTTTCTGGATCCTATAGCACCCAGAATTTTTAGATCCCCAATTATATTGTTTAATTACGTATTAAATAAAACTGGATGAGAATGAAGATGCCACAGCATGAAACATATTTTTGCTATAAACCTGGGGTCCTTTCTCTTATCCATCTGAAATCTGGCAAGCAGAATTCTTTGAATGGAAGGCAAGATACCTTAACATTTCTTGAAATTTAAATGGAAAGCATACAGCATGCAATGAGGAAGATCTTCAACCTCAACAGACAAAAATATGCTGCGGATCCTGTCTGAAAAAGTAAGGTCTTATTAACATGGCAGATTGCATGATTTGAAAGTTAACCTGTAAAGGCTGGTATTAGGTGGTTGTAGTATTAGACAAGTAATGGGCTGTGTTGTGATCCACTTAGAGCCATAAACAAATACATACTCTGTGTATTCTATAATGTACTGACCTTGTTCTTTCACAGCCAAAGTTTGTTGCTTGAAGTTCCTCTGCGCAGCAGCACTTTCAGCAGTTGCCTTTAGAAATACATCCGCAACAGTTAGTAAAAATTCTATGCTGGCACAGAGGTATGTTTCCCGAACGACTGTGTCAATAACTGTGGTGCCATCTCTTCCCTGCTTATAGCTTATATCCACCATGACTTTCTTTTCTGATCCATGTTTCATTTCAATCATTCTGCAAAACATAAAATTTATTTACATTATTCATAGTCTGATTTTCTCACTGACACTCAATACAGATTATACTATGTAAATCAGTGCAACCAATAGGATTACAAGCAATGTAATTAGACTACAAATTGCAGAATTTTGAAATGAAGCTGTTCTCTGAACGAAGCATACACATTAAACATGACAAGTTAACAATGCTAAACAGAGTATCACAGAGGGAAAAATAGAATGCATTCACTTTGGTCAATCAGTTATGAATGATATAGTTCTATTTCTTTATAAAAATGCTTCCTTGAACAATTCTTTTGTACACAGTTTGAGACATGACAGGAATGTAGAAGCCTCATCTACCTCACAGGGTGTCTGTTGTGGGGAGAGGAAAGGGAAGGCAACTGTAAGCCGCTTTGAGACTCCTTCGGGTGGAGAAAAGCGGCATATAAGAACCAACTCTTCTTCTCTTCTTCTTCTTCTATTATTTATTTATTTGATCTATATAAACCACTCTCCCAGCTTGGAGGCTCAGGGCAGTGGTCATCACAACAACATGTAATAAAGTTAAAATAATTAATTTAAATGTAAAATTTGATTAAAACAGATTGAAAACAGTATCAGCATCAACAGCCCAAATATAAAGTGCTTCAGTTCTTCTGGGACTACACTACAGCCTGAGGGCATCTAATGACAGGAAGGGCCTGAACAGATGGTGATTATCTAGTCTTGATGTAACCATGGCATAATCCAGGTGGATGTACTAGCCAAGTCAAAGGAGGGAGTATATCTTCTGGGCTAAAGTAAGTTGGAAAAAATGTTTTTGTAGGTTCGTTTACTTGCTTCTCCAGCAGTAATGCTGATCTACAGAGCCAATGAAGGTCAGATGAACCCAATAAAAGTTGAAAGCTAGGTGACATCTGGAAAAATAGTGACCAGATCAGGGTGTATTATGCAGCACGGAAAACTCACAAAAAGACTGCCAAAAATGATGTATTATTTTTTTAAATCTTAGTGAAGCACCATTTTTGCAGCGCGAAACCCATTGTATTATTTTCGTTTTTGCAATGCAAACGTTGACCACGTTTCCGGCAGCATTTTATCACTGAGGCTTCTATAACTAGCTTTGTGATGACTTTTCTTGTGTGACAGCACTGAGGATGGTCTTTTTTTTTTTTTTTACAAAAATGTGAGTGTGTTTTTGTTCTCCTCCCCTTTTCTGTTCACAGTCCCTCATCTACCAATGGGATCTCGATTGCCTGCTGCTGATACTCTGCATTTGTCAACTTTATTGCTATATAAATTACTAGAAATTACCCTTTGGTATGCATGGCATTTCTCCATAGCCTTCTGCAAATGCTCCTGAGATTACAAAGCTCTGTCTCTAAACAGCTCTGTCTCTAAACAGTGACTCGGGGGAGGGGAGGGCTTGTTTGAAAGTTAACAGGTGGCGAAGCAGAGGGGTCTGAAATGCTGGCTCCTGCAGGAGCATGAGGAAGCAGAGCTGCTTCAGGCCATGAGCAGAGGTCCCCATTTTGGGCTCACCAGTGATTAAAAAAAAACCTTCAAAGGGGAAGGGATGATATGGTGGGGGCTTTAAGTTTACATGGGATCCTGTGGTCTGGTGTGGTCCATCCTGCGCACTCTCTACGAGGAACGGTATAACTTAGAGGGGGAAAGGAGGTAGTTTTGCCACTTAGAAGTCTGTGTGTTCCCACGGAAAAGTCTCCATGTCCATGAACTACAATTCCCATAAGACCCCGCCAGCACCATGTGGCGGTCAGATGGCTTTGCAGCACAATGGAGGAAGTTCCCCCCCCACACACAGTTAGAGTCAGAATGGTTGCGAATGCATAATTACTCAAAAAAACAACAGCATAGAATCAGAGCAGATGTATAAACGGGAATGTTTTAAAAACATTGTTTTTAAAGGACGATTTAAAAGGGTCAGTAAATTGACTGCAGAGGAAAGCAATGCATGCATAATAGGCCCAGGAGCATTTTTAAAGCTCCTGATTTATCTCAATGTAGGTGTATTTATGTCAGGATAGAGAAAATGTATTCCTCTATTCCTAAATCTTTCCTTAATGGGGAGATTCAACAGATAGGTAAATCTGGATAGGGGCTTGATTCACTCAGATTCCATTTGGTTCTGATAACATAAAAGACAGTGCAGAATAAGACCTATATGCTGACAAAGCCGCCCCCCCATTACCATCTATATTTTTCTTTCCTATCTTCTTTTTAATCCCTCTTTTATAAATTTGTAATATTTTGGCTAATTTTCAAAGATACATCTTGGAAATATAATTTATTTTGGAAGGCTGTAGTTTTCTAGCTCTCCAGCAGTGTCTAACTTTACTTGTAAGCGAACTCTTGAAAATGTATGGATTTATAAAGTACAGAGAACTAACTGAGATTTATGGCACTAGTGATAAATTATGAACCAGAGCACGTTGAAATGCCTGTTGGCTTTTGCTTTGAAAAGCCTGCTGGCTTTCCCTGACGCATCATGCTGCCAACCTCTGCCCAGCCGACATGCATCTTTTAGCATCCTCTGTCCGCCGCTCCCCATGCCCGCCTCTTCCATGTTTACAATATATTTATCAATGTTTTTTTTTTAACTGAGTATATTGGAAGTTTATTGGTATCTGGACAAAGCTCTCTCATATCTGCAAGCTGAAGGCTGGTTTTATATGCATAGAATTTTGATGATTACAACTTTGAGTTGGTTAAAATATTGAAAACTTCTAGGAGAAGTTTCAAAATCATAGGAGGAAACAACCACTGATGAAAGGTCTGCTTTGAAAACAGAACAAAATCTAGAGTCCATTCTGGTTGTTTCATTTATCATTAAAATAGAGATTGTATAAATATACTGTTAACTGATTTTGATAGCCTGGGACAGGTTCTCTCTTTTTCTGTTAGGATATTTATTCAGAACCGCCTATTTTTTTGTGTTGTAGATATATTGGAAGTTGTGGCAAGTATGTAGAAAGAAGAAATGGAAAATGTAGTAATTATGAAATTATATATATATCTGTATCTGTAGATCTGTAAAATATTGGTTATGAAATTAGAAATTTTTAAATGCCTGAAGTAAAAAATATTGTATATTGTAGAGAATGTTTTGGGGATTATAATGAAGGGGAAGTTGGGGAGAAAGCTTTCTTCCTGTTCTATATTTGAGAGTTTATAACTGATATATATTATTCGTTATGTATCCCCTCCTTTTTGTCCCTTAGATACATTTAAGATCTCAGACCATCTTTCTTAAACTAAGACGTCATACAAGAACTGTAAGAGTACACTGTATATTACTTTTCACCAACTTGTTGAAGCACAGAAAACAAAAAAGATATTTTAATGAGCTAATTTACATCAAGTATTAATCTTTCATATACACAATAGTACTTATTTTCTATTATTTTATATATCATTTAAAGCAATATAAATTGTAAAAATATGTAATTGTGTATGATCTAAACTGGTTTGTACAAATAACAGCATTCTATACTCATATCAGATCCCCTGTGAGTATGAATACAATTCAATGAAACCAAATTAGCAGTCTCATTATTTCACTGATCTGGAAAATAAGATGTACTGTTTTGAACAGCAGACTGGCTCACTCACTTTGGAATCTGCAGTTGTGAGAAGTGCAAAGAAAGTTCTGAATATGCTCACAGCTTAAGTGCTACCTTGGATCATATTCAATATCTCCCTACACAGTTGGTGGTATTGTCAATAATTCAATCTCTTTTCTTGTAAAGAAATAACTACCTTGGTGTAGCCTTCTGAACTATCTGTCGTTTATCATCTAAAGTGCAGTTTGTTAACTTGACAGAAGCATTCATTGACTCATCTGACAGCATTTTGATAGCAGCTGATATTAACACCAACTTCAATTCTGCAAGTTTCAGAGCATTATCTCGCTGATCCAGAACTGAACTCTGTTTTGAAAAGAAAATGAAAACCTGAATGAAATATAATGCTTCTGTAAACATATAGCTACTATTGCTGTGATGAAATTCCCGAACATGAATGAAAATCATACATCATAGAGAACTGAACTTGTCATACTGCTAACAAAGCAAACTGTGGGACCTCCAACATCAGGCAGAGACTGTTCTGTAATTCAGCAAAGTAAAAATCAATATAACAACCATGACTCAGCATATCCCATCTATATAACTTTTTTAGAATCTTAATTATCACAGTAGATGATGATGACAACAAAAGTTGATGGTTCAAGTTCTCATGAACTACTCTAAGAGTCCATCTGGCTCACTCTAAGACTCCCTCCGGTGACTAGAAGATCATGGTTCGGTGTTATGACTAAAAAGTACATATCGTTTCTCAAGAAACTAAGTGTTAAAAAATCTGAGTCACAAAAGAGAAGAGAATGGAGTATGTAAGCCAGAGGACTTCTTATAGCTATTCTGGAATGAAAAAAAAACATTATGTGAGTGAATCCATTGTTGAGAAAGTAAATAAGGACTAATCTGTAACATAAATAAAGCCCGACTGGGGTGGTGGGAGGAGTTGAGACTCATCACCTACCTGATTGACCGTCCATTCAACGAATGGCCAATCAGATATACTGCCCCCCAGCCACCTCCCCCTCCAACTTCTTATATTTGGAAGATGTGCCAGCCTGCCATAAACCAGGCAGCAAGTGGGAGCTGGGAAGGAAGGCCAGGGACTGTGGGCCAGGGGGGAGGCAGCACTCCTCCCCCACTGTGAGCAGCCTTGGACACAGCCTTGATAGGGCTGCCCGAGTGGGCAGGAGGGACCCTGCCCCTACCAGTGCTACTCCCACCCCAAACAGTCCTGGCTGCAGCCTCGGCAGGGCTGCCCAGGGAGGGGAGAGGGACCCTGCCCCTGCCATCGCTCCCCCCCTCCCCTGAGCAACCCTAGCCACAGCCTCGCCAGGGCTGCCCACGTCGTTGAGGAGGGAGGGAAATCACCCACCAGTGCTTCCCTCACCCCTAGCACTCCCGGCTGCAGCCTTCCCAGGCCTCAGTATGGCTGCCAGGGTTGGGGGGGGGAGGGAGGAAGCTCGCCCTTGCTAGTGCTGCCCCCACTCCAAGCAGCTCTGGCTGCAGCCTTGCCAGGACTGCCCGAGTTAGAGGGAGCCCTGCTGCAATCTCAGAGGGCCTGGCCCACTGTGTTTTTCATACAATGGGCTTTTCTGCTAATTAATATATAAAGCTGTGTTTTTTCTCTTTTGTCACGTGTAAAGACATACCTTAGGTTGTGTCATAAAATGCCCCCAATATTAGCCTCATTAAAACAAATACTAAAAGGAAAAGAACAATTTCTCACACATAAAACATATCCCTAAGACTCCTTTGTTTACCTGGCTAATCAGATGAATATTACTAGAACAAAAATAGAGTTATTTGCCTGCCAACAAATGCAGAGCTAACTTATTTGCAGTTACTCTGGTCTCTCATTGAAGGGAAACAGCAGAAGAAGAGGAAAACATAACATGCAAAACAAGTCAGAAACCTAAAAGGTTGAGCAGTTAAAACATGAAATTACAATAATTTATTACACTGTGCGCAAAACCTTAAGATTAAAAACAGCTTGCATAGAATGCAAATAAAAGCTCAGAATATAATATACAGCAACAAATCCTCCACAGAATGGTGGTTTATAGTTACCATCTCTGATGAGTGTGGTCTTGTCAGTATATGCAGGCCTGACTATAACTATTATTTGAAACTACACTTTTTCAGTGCAAGTTGCAACCATTCCTTATAACCTACTGGTCGTTCCCGTTAGCCTAGGGGCTAACCTACTGGTCGTTCCCGGCCCCAAGGAAGCCCGCCTGGCCTCGACTAGGGCCAGGGCCTTTTCGGTCCTGGCCCCAACCTGGTGGAATGAGCTCCCGGAAGAGCTGAGGGCCGTGCGGGAATTACCAGCATTCCGCAGGGCCTGTAAGACGGAGCTCTTCCGCCAGGCTTATAACTGAGGCCGGGCGGAAAGAAGATCAGCCCCCCCCTCACAAACTGGCGGTAGAGAGCGTCACCCCCCGCCGTAGATGAGGATGCGGAGAGCAAATGAGTAGATTACGCCATCGCTGTTACAATTACTGTAAATCATTGGTTTTTATTGTCATTTTATGGTTTTAGGGGACGGGGTTATGTAAGCCGCCTCGAGCCTTCGGGGGGAGGCGGGGTATAAATATAATAATAATAATAATAATAATAATAATAATAATAATAATAATAATAATAATAATAATAATAATAATAAACATTTTCATATTTCTTGTGAAAAGTCAACATATTACAATTCAATAAAATCCTTACATGAGAGAAGGCCCTCTGGACCAAAATGGATTTGATCCAGTAGTTATTGTAAATTTAACTAAACTTGTTGCTGTATACTATGTCCTGAGATATAATCTGCATTCTATGTACTAAGTTGTTATTAATCTTAATTTTTTTATTAAGTTATTATTGATCTAAAATTTTTGTACACAGTACAATAAATAGTTGAATTTTATTTCATGCTTTATCTGCTCAACCTTTTAGGTTCCTAAACTCACTGAAGGTAGAGTTCCTGGAAAATATTTCTTTACTCACCTGCTTGGAATTTGGACTGTACAAAACTAGAGTGAGGGAATCAAACTGGAAGTCCAATTTTAGCGTTGTTTTAATTTTAACAGAGGAGTGTGTTTCCACTACAGCAGAAGTCACCACTTTCATTCCACCTTAAAAAAATTAAGGCCATTAACATTAGTTGCAAATACCATATCTATAGTTAGAAATGACAAAATGACATATTTTCTAATGCACTGCACATTTCAAAGACATTTTTCCTAAATACAAATATAAGTAAAGCAGCCTTGAGATAACAGGGTTTGTAGCAAGGCCCTTGTTTACAGTTACCTCATTTTTAGCCAAACATACCTCCAGAATACTGTGAAGTACTGACTGCACTGTGGCTGCTTCCAGCATCTTTGAACTCTGGTACAGGAGCTGCAGGGCTAGAAGTCTCTCCTAAATTTTCATTCAGAGTCCTTAAGATAGTTGTTACATCCTCTTGGCTCAGAATCAGCTTTGAAAAAAAAAGATATTTCTAAATTTTATTTTGCCTGAGCAAGCAAAACAAGCAAAACAACATTAAGCATTACAGTACCATTGAGAGACATAACTTCTGCCATCTAAAATGTTTAAACGTTTACATTTTCCTTTAATAAATATGTCTGAAGAGCAAGTGACAAGAGTCAAGAATACCCTTCTTCCAAAAATCCCTCTTTACAAGACCTCTTCAAATTCCTCGAACTGAGATCTAAATCAAAATGGGCATTCTAGCTTGTCATCCTGAAGGGGGTGATCCCATTGTCCCAAATATGTGGGGAATATTAAATGGGGGAAGATGCCCACCATACTAGAGGATGAGGGTGGACCACCTGAAGTTGTCCCAAAGGGATATCAAAATATCTCTCTTCCAACCCTAAGTTGGAATCTCTTACGGATGCTGAAGTATGTGATAAGATGAGGCACATCTTGTGGTGCTACCCTGGAGTCATTCTCCCTTGAATGGGTCGTACCTTGACTGATACTAGAGGTCTGAGACTTTTCCCTAGTCTTGGAGTTTTTAGACTTCTTCGGAAGCGTGGAGTCCTTGGCAAGCAACTTAACTTCACCAGACACTGAAGGAACTGAGTTTGGAGGAGCACCCAATGCTGCCGACGCCAGTCACTTCGGGAGACTTATTTGACTGGTACAACCACCAGTGACTGAACTGAAGATTCATCTGATTTTAGGATCTTGTTGAGAAGGGCTGAAGTGGGCATAGGTTCTGACCTCTTTTTGGGAGGTTCGGCTGATAACATTTTCCACTAAAGGGCTGCTTTCAGGTGAAAGGTCCTATCAAACTTTGCCTTTGGTGTAAATTTTTGCCACACCATACAAGACTCTGATATTATGAGTCTTACCCAAGCAGAGCAAATACTTTTCACGCTCATCAGAGTGAGGCATCTTCACTCCGCATATTATACGCTTTTTAAAGATGGTCTTTGAAATGTTTGGGCTGTGTTCTGTAGTCCCTTTAAAATTTAAAGAGATTGCACAAGATAGTCTGTAACAACTAAATGGTGGAGAACAGGGAGCTCCCCATTGCTGAGATAGGCTTTCTGTAAATCCTGTTTAAAGGGACATGAACCATGAACCACAAACCAACACAAACTGCATTTTCCAGGTACGTGCCTATCCCTAATGGAGAACCAGGGATCAGTGATTGGCTATGACACCTGGATGGAAGAACTGGAAGCCATCAGTCACAAAAATATCAAGGATAGATAACTTATTTCTTTTCCACCCTCACTTAAATGCAATTTTTTTGATATAATTTTTTGTTAGTTAGGTTAACAGTTTGTACAAAATGGATTTCTAAACAAAAAAAACTTACATTCATTGGTTTAAGATGTCCAAATATTTTAATATCAGGAATTTCATAATACCAGACAGCAGCTAAATTGCGTTCAACAGTTACTTCAAGATTTAATGGTTGTAACAACTGTACTTCCTTTTGCAGTGAGTTTCTTACAAAGCTTGATCTGCAAACAAAAATGAAAATTATTAATAACAGCTTAACAAATTACTTAGGATTTCAGTGCAGTTTTAATTAATTTAGAATACATAGCTATGTTGTGTTTCCAGAATTATACTAAAAAAGATTTGGAGTTGAGAGATATTAAATAAAAGAGCAAGGAAATAGTAAGTTATTTAAAAAAAATGCCAACATTTCTGTTTGGTTTATTTCTACACACTGCACATCATAGCAATACTTTGCTCAAGCCTTTTTATACATCATTCATTTGACAATTCAGTTTTGGATAATAACTGACTATCATTCAACACAAATCACCTGTATAATTTCAGTTCACTCAGTTTCACAAGAATGCAGTCAAGAACAGGTGGAAGATTATATCGACCTTTAGCTTTAACAAGTGTAAATTCATTTTTTATAGTGATCAAACCAAAATCAGCAACAAGAACATCTGTAGATACTGCTGACTGTGGAATTATGACAACAGGTGCTTTAATATTGACATCCAGTGCCATTCGTGAACTCTGTTGAGCCAGTTCCTTTACACCAGTAGCTGCTTTTCCTGCAGCCTGAACAGTGGCTTCAGTAATTGCTTCCTTTGCAGTTTGAAAATTGTTTACAAAAGCCTAGAAAACAGATAGAAACACTTCATCAATACAGTCAGTTTCACTCCTTTATCAATAATCAAGTTTGCACAGTGTGTTTTTCTCATAAACATATACTCCAGTGCCAAAATTGTTTTGGAAAATGTGAATGTAAATATACTTTTGTGGCCTTGAAGAACTATAAAGAGGAATGCATACTATAAAAAGGAATGCCATATAAAAAAGGAAAGGAAAGAAGGAAATACAAAAGTTGACACTTTGCAGACACAAGGTGCTTTCAGGATACTCTAGAAAATAAACCACCAGATGTAAAATTCAACTGTTCAATATAGAAAAAAGGAACTAGAGACTGCCTTTTCCCTCATATAATAGGACACAGTAATAGTATTAATACAAAGCACAGGTGTTAAGGAAGGATGGAGGCAATTAGAAGCATCAGGTCCTCCAGATTCCTAAAAATCGAATGCTAGAACTCAATAAATGTAGTGTTAATTTTGCACAACAGCCATAATTTAGAACAGGGGTAGTCAACCTATGGTCCTCCAGATGTTCATGGACTACAATTCCCATGAGCCCCTGCTAGCGTTTGCTGGCAGGGGCTCATGGGAATTGTAGTCCGTGAACATCTGGAGGACCACAGGTTGACTACCCCTGATTTAGAAGGTTGATTTAATTCTGCAACATGTATCAGATAAATCGGCTAACTAGCATATAGCTTATTGAAGAATCAGATGTTTTGTGGCTGACTTCTAATTCTAATTTTTTAATTAGCTGTTACCATTCATGTTCTCACAGCTGAATTTACAACATAATGACGCCTTGACTTGAAATGATGAGTAACCCAGCATGAATTTGTGGATTCAATATTAGTTAATTAGCACAAAACAAACACAAAAGTATACCATATCATGATCTTAGTATTATACAGCATAAAGTCTGAGGTATAAATAATGTACCCCAAGGAATACAGAGTTTAAGTATCATTTTCAAACCCCAATCTTGTTTGCCAGTGCTCAGTAAAAAAACATAACAAATGATAGCTATCAGCACAATTCTAGAAAACGGTTTCCTGGGGAAGAAACACGATTGACGAGACCTTATGATTCTGTATAGACCTGCTCAGGATTGATTTCTCTATAGTAACACAGTAAACATCAGAACATGGGCTGCAGAAATGGAAATGTACCATTCCAATGAAGCTTTTTCTACAGCACAACCCTATGAAGTTCAGGCTTTCTAAACCAGGGTTTCATGAAACCCTGGGGTTTCTTGATGGCCCTGGAAAGGTTTCCTAAATGGAAGGGAGTTAATTAATTGTTAATATATATAAAACATTGATTGGATGATATGACCATATACAGTCAAAATGGCCTATGATGGGCCTGGAGGGGGTGGACGTGTACACAGCTATGCTTCTCAAACATATTCTGCACAACTGCACCACTTCTGGGGTTTTGCAAAGCTTGAAGAATGTTTCAGGGGTTTCATAACAGTAAAAAAGTTGAGAAGGCTGTTCCAGTTAAATCAGCTGCTTTATATCCACTTAGAGCAACCTCTCCATAGTATTGGCCTGCTAGTCACTATGGATAAACTTACATTATTTGCTAAGACAAAATAGGAAAATGAAGTTTTAACTTACCAAAACAGTAGAAACAAATTTGTTGACAAAAACAATTTGAATACAGCCAACTGTTAAGTAAACCCGGCTGTCAACAGCATTCATATTGGTGTAAGCAACACCATCTGTAGCATCCACATAAGACACTAGTCTGAAACTGAAGACTTCTTTTCCAGTAATATAGACAGCCTTGAAATTAGAAAAAAAGTATTCACTATTAATGTTGTATTTCTTGTGTGTTTTTGACAGAAATGAAAGTTGCATCTTTGTCCTTTTATTTCCCCATAGTACAGGAAACAATGCTACAACATTTAATCCAAAGGCTGGCGTTTAAGCTAATGGGATTTATTCCTGACTCTTTGATATGAAGGTTGTGTCCAGAATCCACTGAGAAGGAATAAAATGATTACAGAGACCATGATTTCTATCAGACAAAGACTTCTATTTAAATTATAAGTATGGACACAGTTGGCACTACTAGCTAACAGACATTAATACTTTAAACTGAACATTCATTATACCTTTGTATAAAGGGCTGTCTCGTCACGATCCATAATAGTTATATTTTTTAACTTGGCTGATATTTCTGTTGTTGCTTTCTTCATCATCATTTGGCTGTCAAGACCTAAACATAACAGTGTCAATCAGTACATTAAGTATGGTTCAGTCTTCAAAATGCATTCCCTCACATCTTGAAACCTCAACACTCAACAAGATTTTAAAACTTCACTCTTACCTTCAACACGAATTTCTGATATCCAGCGTTTTTGTTCTCGTATAAAAATTCGCAAAGAAGACAGGTCTACACAAATATGGAGATCACAAACTTCATCATATTTTGCCTTTTTTGTGGCTAAGGAGAAAACAGAACAAATAACAGAACAAACAGAAAATAACAGAACAAATCTTGCATTAATCTGGATTCCAGTTTGTTAAACACTTACAACAAAGAAACAGCACCACTGATAAAGAGGCCAACAAAACAGAAAGCAACCTTTTTACAATCAATTTTCTTTGCCTCAAAATGTCCATTTTTTCTCAATCTAATTCCACATATAGACACTAGAATTAAGAAACTCTGGGCTAGGTATTGTAAAAAAATATTGACAAAGACCTGCTGGATTGAGATTAATCAGACATTAACTCAATAGGGAAAGGTTAATTCACTACAGGTTTGTCTTAATGCACATTTATTTACACCTTTAGGTTCATCCTACTTTGTCAACTCATCAACAGTACAGAAGTGGAATATTTACTATTCTGGCTGAATCATGATTTTATCGGTACTCTGCGCTGTTCATTTATCTAAAACATTTGTTAGCTGGGCTTCTCTACTGTGCTTCTCTCTTGAGGAACTTAAGGCAGCTTATAAATATAACATATAATAAAAACACAATAAAACAACAATTATAAATTTTATAAGTTAATATATATTATATCTGTACACAGCCCGTGGCGCCATGGGCGCCACGGACTGTATAAAAGACTAAGGGGTAGTGGGGAGGAGTTAGGGCGGGACTGGTCCGGGATAAAAACTCGGAGGGGCCAATCAGGAGCCGCGAAGCGGCTCCTGATTGGCCCCTCCAAGTGTCCATCCCGCCCGAAGCAGGCAATGGGGAGCCGCGCGAAGCGCGGCTCCCCATTCCCTGCTTCACCCGCACAGCGACAGGTGAGCGGTCGCCCGCGCCGCCTTCTCCCGGCCGCCAGAGCGGCCTCGCGGCGTCGTAGACGCCGCGAGGCTGCTCCGCCGGCCAGGAGAAGGCTTCGGACAGCCTCGGGGGCGGGTGGGCCTGGGCGGGTGGGCCTGGCCGCCTTCTCTCAGCCGGCCGAGAGAAGCCTGGGGAGAGCTTCGGGGGCCGTTCGCTGTTCGTTTGGGGAGGGTGGGGGTGGTGGGAGCCAGCCTTCTCTCGGCCTCCGGAGCGCCCTCGCTGCAGCGAGGCCGCTCCGGAGGCCGAGAGAAGGCTGGCTCCCACCACCCCCGCCCTCCGCAAACGGCAAACCCTCGCTGCAGCGAGGGCGCTCCGGAGGCCGAGAGAACGCCGTTCGCTGTTTGCGGAGGGTGGGGGTGGTGGGAGCCGGCCTCCGGAGAGCCCTCGCTGCAGCGAGGGCGCTCCGGAGGCCGAGAGAACGCCGTTTGCCGTTTGGGGAGGGTGGGGGTGGTGGGAGCCGGCCTTCTCTCGGCCTCCGGAGCGCCCTCGCTGCAGCGAGGGCGCTCCGGAGGCCGAGAGAACGCCGTTCGCCGTTTGGGGAGGGTGGGAGTTGTCTAGCGCCCATTTTATAACAGTTTAAAATGGGCTTGAAATCTAGTTATATTATATTATTGTTATTATTGTTTTTATTTCTTACTCACCACTGTCAAAACTTGTCTCATGGGGGGTTATAGTAACAGATAAAGCCACACATAGATAAAAGCTAAACCAATCGAAATGAAGTTTAAATAAACTGGTCTTTAACTACCTCCTGAAGATTGACAATGTGGGGCTAGGTGGACCTCCCTGGGGAAGTTGTTCCATAATTGTGTGGCTGCCATGGTATAAGGCCCTGTCTCATGTACCCACCAATTGAGTGTTCTTAATTGGAGGGACAAAAGGGCATCTTTCTGTGAATTGATTTATTATTACAGTGAGAGACCTGTCAGAAGTCTGAAGCAATCATCACAGTCATTAGTCAGAGACAGACAATTACGATCTATGACAATTATCAAAGCATAGTTATACTGAATAAAGCAGCTTGAGTAGTTTAAAATACAATAAACATGCTTATTTGATTTGTAGGCCACCTCCCTCTGACAGCAGTCTCCGGTCAGCTAACAACATTTAAAACCCATACATAATTTAAAACCATTAACAAATGAAACTAGCTATCTGTTTATAAGTATGCTCGGCTGCTACCTCCAAGAAACCTAGGATCTGCATAATTCTGGTTTTGTTTTGTTTCCCAGGTTCTGATGGAAGAGAGGTGAAGGGGAGAGGGGAGCCCATTCCAATGTCACTAACTGCTAGCGTTGGCCTCGACCATATACCTGGAAGAAGAGTGCCATTTTACAGGCCCTTTGGCAGCTCCTATAGGGCCCAGTTCTCTCCTGGCAGCTCATTACACCAGGCTGGAGGTAGGGCCAAAAAGGCCCTGGCTCTGGTTGAGGTCAAATGCACATGCACTTCTTTGGAGCCAGGTCAGAATTTGTTGAGTGGAGTGTTCTTCAGAGACTATACTCGGAGAGGCAGTTCCTCAGATATGCAGGGCCCAAACTGTGTAAGGTAGATTAAGACCAGCAGCTTAAACCTGGTCCAGAACTCAACTGGCAGCCAGTCCAGCTGCTGGAGGGCAGGTCAAATATGGCCTCTCCACGAGGACGTGAGCAGCTGCATTCTGGATCAGCTGTAATTTCCAGATCAAAGCTACGGATAGACCCATGTAAAAAGAGTTACAGTAATCTAGCCTGGAGGTTACTGTCATATGAATCACTGTGGCTAAGTATGTTGGGACCCAGATAGGCTACTAGCAGCTTTGCTTGACATGGATGGAAAAATGCCTTTCAAGCTACCTTCAAGACCTGTGTCTCCATAGTAAGGGAGATGTTGAGAATCACCTCCAGGTTCCTGATGATACGTGCAGCTTCCATTTGTACCCCGTCAAAACAGGGGAGGCATGTTTCCTCTTCTGGACCCCTCCTTCCAAGCCACAAAACCTCCATCTTTATAGGGTTAAGCTTCAGGTAGCTTTGCTGAAGCCATTCCATCATGGCTCCTAGAAACCTGTCCAAAATTTGCGTGGGATATTCAGCTAGCCGCTTATTAAGAAGAGTTAATTCTTATATGCCACTTTTCTCTACCCAAAGGAGGCTCAAAGCGGCTTACAGTCACCTTCCCTTTCCTCTCCCCACAACAGACACCCTGGGAGGTAGATGAGGCTGAGGGAGCCCTGATATCACTGCTCGGTCAGAAGTTTTATCAGTGCCATGGCAAGCCTAAGGTCACCTAGCTGGCTGCATGTATCAAACCTGGCATCGAACCTCCTAACCAGTACACCAAACTGGCTCTCAAATAGAGCTGGGTGTCATCTGCATAAACCCTAGCCCTTATTCCAGGACAAGTTGAGCTAGAGGGTGCATGAAGATGATGAATAGTACCAGGGACAGAACTGCATCCTGAAATACATGGCAGTGAAGTTGGCAACGGTACAACTGTTCCTCCCTGATAGCAACCTTATGTCCCAATCTCGGAGAAAGCAGACCAGCCACTGCTTGGCTGACCCCAGTATCCTCAAGTTGGTGAGCTATGAACTTGTGAGCTACTATGTAGAACACTGCTGTGAGGTCTCATAGTACAAGCAGCAGTGGCCCTTCATAGATCATTTGTAAGATTGACCAGAGTGGTTTCCATTACATGTCCCAGTCAGAAGCTGGACTGGAATGGGTCCAGAACTGATGCTTTATCTAGATACAATTATCTGGTCTGCAGCTCCCTGCTCAACCACCTTCCACAGAAATGCTAAGTTTGAGAAAAGGCAGTAGCTGGTCAGCTCCTGTGGATGGTTTCAATAGGAGCTGGATCACTGGTTCCTTGAACCTCCCCGAGAACATCCCTGAGGACTGGAACAGTTTTACTATTTCCCAGAGGGAGCTCCCAATCCTCTCATCATCTGTTTTTAAGAGCCATGAGGGGCAGGAGTTAAGGGTGCAAATGGTCAGCTTCATCAAAGCTAGCAACCTTTCCACCTTGGGCTGTGTAAACTCCCTAAAGTTTTGAAACCCTTCTCTGAAGCCAGCAAGGGAGCCTCCACTTCTCTTACTGTACTAAGTGTCCTTCTTCTAAGGCAGTAAGAGACCAAATTATCGTAAACAGCTGGGCTGGGCATGAATTTGCAAATGCAATGGAAGCTGTGTAGAAATCTCTCTTTGCAGTTTTCACTACCATCTCATAGGCTCTCATAAGGGTCCTATAAGATGTTCTTACTGCTTCATGCCAGCTAAGGAAGGGTGAGTGGATACATATACGGTGGGGGTAAGAAAACAGCCCCGTCTGCCATGTAATGCTTGGGGAACTGTGGCACCTAGCCAACTGCAATCTGCTGGTGGTAACTGGCTATCTTTAGGGAGTGAGGGAAGGATTTAATTTTATTAATTTGTGTGACCTTTGTGATCATGGTGGCCTGGGCCTGGATTTAGGGCCACTTCAAATGCTGGTGGGAACAGCAGGTTCCTGTGAGCAAAGCCAGGGCAGCCTTCCTTCATCTCTGTTCATTTGGTCAAGTTTATATTGATGGGTTAGGGGGTCATAATACCTCTATGAGAAACTGATATTACCATTTCAGAATCAATCTTCTGTTGCTGGTAACTTAGAATCTCTTGTAGATCAATTTTGGTAGGGCTTTTAAAAAAATGCATTGAATTAAAATTCTAAAACCTAACAAGTGATTCACTGGTTCGACTGTACCAGTTGCAATGTAGACTAAGTATAATATTCAAAAATACCCACCACCCATCTCATCTGGAATAATTAAAACAGAAATGGTATACATAGGTGCAAAAGTTTTGTCATAGAATCATAGAATCACAGAGTTGGAAGGGGCCATACAGGCCATCTAGTCCAACCCCCTGCTCAATGCAGGATCAGCCCAAAGCATCCTAAAGTCATTGTGCGAGGATCTTCATATGTTAATGATTTATCTAGGCAGATCTTATCTGAACACCTTGAAAGTTTTGATAAGATGGGGACAAGTATCTTATATTTTTGTGTGTTACAGAAAGGGTAGTGAAAGACGTGTTCCAAATATTCCACCTCTCCTGTTGCATGTGGACCAAGACTCTCTACAAATGGGATTTTTTTGTATTTACCTTCTATGCACATCTAGCTAAGGTGTACATACATCTAGATCGGTAGGCATTGAGAGGTATGCTGCTGGGGTCATCATATATCTGATTTCTCTTTAGATCGCAAAAATCCATGATTCCATGATTTTAAGTTACTGGGCCAGAAGGTATTGGAAAATATAGTTCTTTACATACCCTGGTCCCGGCCATGTACAGTTCCAAAGGACAAAATAAGATCAGCAGCCAGAGTAATTACTGTAGTATTGGGGATATATGCTCCCAATAGTTGGTTCTGACCAACAGTCTAGCTGAAGATAAAATGACATATTCTTCAGGCTTCAAGTAACTCCAGAAGTGATGCCAGCAGCCATGTTTCCCTGCCATGCCTCTGTAAGTGACATGTTTCCATTGTGCATGGCATCACTAATAAAATGCCTGTTAAATAAGAAGTTAGGTTCATTTTTGTACATGCAGTACCTTGCCTGAGAAAACAAGGAAACATTCTTCTCATCTCAGCTGTCATAATGCACACCATGCAAAGCAGCAATTCTTCTGAGGGAAATTATTTAAGTGATCTGGAGATAACGTGTAACTTTGGGAGATCGCCATGCCCCACCGGGAGGTTGGCAATCCTAACAAGATAAATATTTTCCTGAGAATATATTTTCTTAGGGTTGGAAATGGCTGCCAGGGCAAGGGGAAACTTGGAAAGAAAGGAATTCTTATGCAGGCTGTGCATAGTCCTTGCACTGGATCCAGGTGCAGCTTTTGGCTAGGAATCTCCTGGAATTACAGCACGTCTCTAGACTACAGAGATCAGTTTCCCTAGAGAAAATGGCTGGCATTGAGCCCATTCTTCTCCTGCTTGAATATCTGTATCCCTTTGCTTGCAATTGCCTTCCTCCAGCCATTTTCTGCTATCAGTGCTCTGAGACGAAATTCTGAGAGGAAAGAAATAGCAGGAGCTACAGACCAGATAGATGCTCCTCTCTGGATTAGTTGAAAAAATACTTGAAAGCCTTTTATATAAATCATATTGAATGACCATTCGTGAATAGGATCCCTCTTCCTGCTTCGCAGGTCTACTGTAGTATTTAGGTATTCCGTAATGTGTATGATTCTTAACCCCACATTGTTCTTGATCACCCACTCCCAAATGGCTAAAACCTCCTGGCATAATCTGAGCAAGGTCACTCCACCCTTTTTTAATGTAAAGCACTGCAGTTGTATTGTTCATTTGGATTAATGTAAATTTGCCATGAAGACAATCTCTGAAGAAGGGCCAAATGAATAGCTTTCACCACAAGGAGTTTAATATGGTAAAGTAACTCTTCATAAGACCAAATCCCTTAGATATAAGAACTCTCACAATGCACCCCCCAATCTGTATGGGAAGCATTAGATATTAGAATAATGACATGGGAAGACAAGCCAAATGGAATACGCTTGAAAAGGTTGGGCATCCTAGTCCACCAATCTATTTGGCATGCCAGAGACCTAAGAATAGAAAAGCATTTGTTCTGTGAACGTGTAATAGGATTGTATACTCTCAAGACCCAAATCTGCAAGGGTCTCATTCGCATATGAGCATAAGTAACCATGGCACTTGTGGAGGTCATAAAGCCTAACAACTTATGTATGGAAAGCACACTTTGATACCTGTGAGCCATAAATGCTACGCCATTGACGATACCAAATAAGCTTTCTTCAGCATACCTGAGAGACCATCTCTCCACTTATACCCCAAAAAGAGCACTGTGCTCATCCAATACCAACCAGCTAGTGATCCCTGGCCCCAAGGAAGCACATCTGGCCTTGATCAGGGCCAGGTCATCCCTATTCTGGCCTCCACCTAGTAGAATGAGTTTCCAGAGGAGATCCGGGCCCTGTCTGAGCTATCACAGCTCTGCAGGGCCTGCAAAATAGAGGTCTTCTGCCAGGCATTTGTTTGAGGTGAGTAACAACATCTATTGGGCCCCCAGAACCCCCTACCATCCAATAAGTGCACTGTATGAGACTGCAGACGAAATGTCACCTGAACATGCTATGATTATAATTGTTGATGTTAAGATTGTTGACACAGTTACTCACCTAACATTTTCTGCAAACTGCCCTGAGCCTCAAGGGAAAATTTATCTCTTCCGAAAACCTTTAGATGCCTCTTCTCATTTTCCTTCCCTCTCTCTTCTCACAGATTCTCATTTTCTTCTATTCCACCTACTACCTTTTCCTGCTACTTCCTTCCCTTTTTATCTTCCATCCTTCCATCTCTTCCCTTTTCCTACTTTTCTTCCACCTAATTTTTACCCGTTATGAAAGCTCGTTGCCTAGAAACTCCAAAAATAGCAACAGAGATCTTACTATGTAATCTTGTGAGATATCTGTAGAATACTTGGAAAATTAAATACACTATTTCTATGATTTTGAGTGGTTTAAATTCCCTAATGTCGATCCTTTAAAAATTTCAGATTTTTACACAAACCAGGGATATTCTGATTATCAGTCTGGGGTTAGATCAGGAATGAGCAACGTGATGGGCAAACTGCAGTGGGAGATGGAATCTAGCAAAAATTCTATCCCTGTTTTCCCATCAGCTGAAATGTATTGCGAGTTCCACACAACTCTCTCAAAATACTAGAAATCAAGAGCATCCAGTGGAACTGATGGGCAGTAGGTTCAGGATAGATAAAAGGAAACTCCACTTTACACAGAGGATGATTAAAATGTGGAATTCACCGCCAGAGGATGTAGCGACTGCCACAGGAATAAACAGCTTTAAAGGGGGATTAGATCTATTCAGAGAGAACAATTCTATCAATGGCTACTAGTCAGGGGGACTGAGGGGAACCTCCACATTCAGAGGGACTAGGTTTCTGATTCCCAAATCTGGGAGACATCTATGCCCTGTCCTGGGCTGTTCAGAGCAACTGGTGGGCTACAGTGTGACACAGGATGCAGGACTAGATGAACCACTGGTCTGATCTAGTGCGGCTCGTATGTTCTTAGAACTCTAATTCTCTATTCATAGTAGGGTTCCATTGTAAGATAGAGACTGTAGGTTTTGCCAAAACGTATTATCGGACCAGCAGAATTTCTACAGCTGCCACAAAATTTCACATGGGTAAACGTTTCCTGATATCCTTTATTCATTATAAACATTTATATTCCACCCGTCCCCAAAGCTCAAGGTGACTTATAAATCTTCACAATTCATAATATCCCAATTTAAAACATACAACATGTACTTGAAGTTGCAAATAAACCCCTCCCACCAAAATATGTTTGCAATCTCTAGTCTCATTGACAAGAATTTCAGGATAACTTATTAAGTGCCATTAAATTCCATTTCCCCCCTGTTTTTCTACTATATACAAAACAATCTTTATTTCTCAGGTTATAGTATGGGCATATGAGCATTACTCATTCTATATATTGGTAGAAATGTTTATGCAATCATCCTGAGCTGTCTGGAAATGAAAACTATTAAACAGTTTTCAAGACCCTTTAATCTAAAATTAGTTTGGAATGAAGTTAGCAAAGCAAGAATTTGAGACTAAAGGAACTTACTTAATTTCTTTAGAACTTCTCTCTTTTCTTCTTTTTCCTGAACAATCTCTGTTGTACTTTCTTCTTGTTTTGGTAAAAGATTATTTAAGAAATTAATAGTACTCAGGAGTGCTTCTGAATGTAAATGCACATCTAAAGAAGAAAAATTCACCTAAAGAAAATAATTTTAGTAAAAATTTGTTTGACATGAATCTCCTGGCTACGAAATTAATACAGAAGAAGATAGTATTTATTACCTTTATCAACTGTAGAACATTCTTATAGGTAGTTTTCAGTTCTGGAGCATTAATATCTGCCTGTTCTCGGAAGGCAGAAAAGCCAATTAAATAGTGCAAATGAAATATATAATATATAACATAGCTATATAAAAATATACAGAAAAATTATTCCACAATATGTTGCTTACTATTTGTTTGGAAATTATACCATTGTTTTACAAGTGGCTCTTCAATATAATGGTATATCTACTTTAGTATCAGCCTGAAATCCCTGAAATATCACAAAGGTTGTGTTTGGAGTTACATGAGCATTCTAGACAGTAAAATTCAGCTAAACATCTACAAGTCACTATGTTTTCACATAAAACAGGTTGATCCTGCATTGAGAAGGGAGTTGAACTAGATGACCTGTTTGACCCTATCTATAATTCAATGATAAGTAAATTTAAAGTATGTTGGTAAGATGTTTTTTATAAGCCTCTTTTCCCTTACCTTTACATATTCGAGTGAAAGAAGATCATCTACTGAATTATCCAGTGTTGTAATGATATAAACTGGCTTGTTTTGATCATCTAATAAATTAAATAAAACTGTTATAATCTAAAGACATACATATTTAAAGTTATTTTTTTTAAGAAAATGGTCGTATACTTAAGTATATTAGGTTCACATGATACCCATGTAGTACACTATGTACCCTGGGATGTTTTAATTGTAAGATGCCTCAGGCAGGATTCTGGTGGACTAGAAATAACATAGATACTAATATTAACTCCTATACTTTTGCTAGTGGTTTGTTTCAAATGTTAAAAGTTGGTACAACTGCTCTACCAACCCGCATATAAGCCGGGGCACTTAATTTTACCACAAAATCTGGGCAAATTTATTGACTCGCATATATAAACCGAGGGTGGGAAATGCAGCAGCTACTGGTAAAATTACAGGGTGGCCTAAGCGCTTAATCCATGCTCCATCATCACAGGCTCTCCCATCCAGCTTTCCCCCCAACAAATACTGAAAAGACAAGAGGATGAATACCTACTGGCTTTTGTACCCCACTTTTCACTAACCAAAGGAGTCTAAAAGGGGCTTACAATTGCCTTCACTTCCTCTCTTGATGCCAAACACTCTGAGAGAGCACTGACAGAACTGCTCTGTGAGAACAGCTCTGGCAGGAGAACCAATCAGTGCCTCCCCAAAAGGCCAGCAAACCAGAGCAGAACAATAGTACCCAAAGTTGGCAATCTACTACAAGTACAACAGCTACAAAACTGGGGGCGACAGTGCCCCCCAGAACAAAACACTGAAATAATGAACTGTAAAACTGAAAACTGAAAGAAAGCACTGTAAAAATCAACTTTTAAAAGAAACACAACCCCAAGAAGAAAAGGCAAACAATGCTGCCCTTCAGATAAGAAGAATAAGAGTTGGTTCGTATATGCCGCTTTTCCCTACCCAAAGGAGGCTCAAAGCGGCTTACAGTCGCCTTCCCCTTCCTCTCCCCACAACAGACACCCTGTGGGGTGGGTGAGGCTGAGAGATTGCTGATATCACTGCTCGGTCAGAACAGCTTTATCAGTGTCGTGGCGAGCCCAAGGTCACCCAGCTGGTAGCATGTGGGGGAGCGCAGAATTGAACCTGGCATGCCAGATTAGAAGTCCGCACTCCTAACCACTACACCAAACACTAGAAGAAACAGTAAATCCCAAAGCACCCCCAAAACCACATCATGCATCCTATCCTCCTTGGTCCTTGTCTTCTCAGCAAACAATAGTTCAGTTTTATGTCCAAACCAGCAAACTGAGACTTCTCCAAACTATAATTGGAAATCATTATTTGATGCTTTCCAATACTGGTTTGGAGAACAAGCACTAACCACAGTTTAAATACAAGTCCAACTATACATTTTTTGCCATTTTAACCTGAATATTTTTTAAAGCATTAGAACTTTACTGTGAATACCACCTCTACCCCCAAATTGGTCTTCCCCTCCAACTAAAACCTGAAATTAACTCCCTGGACTTATGAATCAAATGTTAGGTTAAAATATGTGTATATACTTACCCATGTACTCTGGACATATTAGGCAAATCTCTTTAAGAAAAGCAGTTGCAGTCATGTCATATGTTCTTAGCTTAAGTTCAGTCCCTAATTTTGAAATCTCTAGATGAAGGATTGGTTTTTCAATACCTCCAGCAAGACGACACACGTGAAGTGACACCTAAATGTAAAGACAACATTGGCATGGTCAGTCAAGCCTATAAAACTACTTAAGGACACATTTTACAAATGTAAAAAGCAAAGCTATAAGACCTTTTTCTATTTGATAAAGTCTAATATACTTCACAGAATGAGCCTCCTGTGGCACAGAGTGGTAAGGCAGCAGACATGCAGTCTGAAAGCTCTGCCCATGAGGCTGGGAGTTCAATCCGAGCAGCCGGTTCAAGGTTGACTCAGCCTTCCATCCTTCCGAGGTCGGTAAAATGAGTACCCAGCATGCTGGGGGGTAAACGGTAATGACTGGAGAAGGCACTGGCAAACCACCCTGTATTGAGTCTGCAATGAAAGCGGTAGAGGGCATCACCCCAAGGGTCAGACATGACTTGGTGCTTGCACAGGGGATACCTTTACCTTTTACCTTTTTTAATATACTTCACAATCCTTCTATAAAAGTCAGGAAGCCACAACAAAGTGTTAAAAAAATAACCAGTGACCTGCAAAACACTATCCCTTCTCCTATAGACCACACTGAAGAGTCTACATTGAGCAGATGCACAAGTGACAGAGAAATACTGTCTCACTGCCATGGAGTAGACTTCAACATGAACTCTAGCTCTGTTGGATTAGTCCAGAATTGTCTCTACCTTATCTCTAGCGATATTCCTTGTCTTTTCATTATCTGTAGCCTTTCAGAAAAACCCAAAGTCTGCCCAGGCTTTTAGATCTAAGACAGGGTTCCAAGGAATGATTGTGTTAATTGCCCAAGTAATTTCCTCATTTCAGAGATCACCTGAAAACCAGTTCAATTTATCAGTCTACCTGGATGGATCATCTTAATTGATCCCTCACAGCTGCAGTATCTTGGTAACCCTGAAAGACTAAACCCCAACAAAAGGTGATCTGTCCATCTTCATTCCTACTATCAGATCACCTTTTTCCTGGCCAGAGCAGATCAAGTGTTTGACCTGAAAGTGTATGATGCCTGTTATTACCTGAACAAGGCCAATGCTTGTCATAGAGACCATGAAATTCTGGCAATTTTTGACAAGATAGCAATGGCAATGATGTCCAGTTTCCTCAATACAACTAGCTTAGGCATGTTCAGCACCCGTTCAGAGAGTCAGATGGCTGGGTAGAGGACTGGGTACTACACCAGCAGAATCCCTATCCTGTTTTGTGCTCCAAAATCCAGTTATACACTCTCAAAACTGGCAAGACACTGAGCCAAGGAAATAGAACCTTGATAGACAAAAGCAACACCATCCCACCCCACCCCCCATTCTTCTAGGGTTATTCATGCATCACTGAGAATCCTAGAGAGCATAGATGGGAAAGATTAACTCCTCCTCCTCCTCCATCCTAGGTGGTTTCAGTGACACATTCCAGACAGCCCTCTCATCTAAAATTAAATTCTGAATGCTACTGTTTTGTCTGAAACCGATCTAGCATTTAAAAGCAATATATATATTTTAAATATATTACTTAAAAGCCAGGTATTATTGCCAAGCAGATGCCATTTATTTCCAGCTTTCTTTATATTATTCTGTTGAGTTAACAATAAACTCAAATTTTATTGTGAGCTCATACATTATAAGCAAATAAGGCTCCTCTGATAGAGCAGTAGCAATTGTATTGTAGTGTGATTTTTACATCTTGAATAATATGGAAATGTGTTCTGTTTCATTCTGAAGAAATAATAATCTGAACACATTTATTGCACATTTTTGATCAGAACCACAGATAAGACTTCTATAGTAGAAGGTTAAAAGTACCTCAGATATTTCAAATATTAGTTGGAAGTCAGTCATATTCTTCATGGATTCTCGCCTTGGTGTGGTTTTTTTAACACTACCAGCCCTCCTCAAGGATCCCAAAGGTGCTTCAAAAAAAGGCAAGTCTTCTATAGGACTAGTTGGAGCATCATAGTACTCCTCTTCCGACTCTGATAATTATACAAAGTTCAAGTAATTATTAGGTTATAAAATGCATACATTTTCAATCAACTAGAGTTTATACAGGCTATACAGTGACTACACACATTACGAGATCATTCTGTTTTGCCTGAGATAAGCAGTGCTACTACATGCCCACATCCAGGCTGTGTTATAGGAATTGCTCAGTGACTGTGAAATGTCTGGCAGTCCCTGGCTCCAAAGAATTCCAAATGGCCTTGACCAGGGCCAGGGCTTTCCTTGCCTTAGCCCCTGCCTAGTGGGATGAGCTCCTAGAGAACATCAGGGCCCTAATGGCCTGCAAGATGGAGCTCTTTTGCCATGCTTATGGTTGAGGCTAGTTTCGACAAACACCAATGGGCTTCCCCTGCTGCAATACTGATAGTTCTTCATTCCTGCTCATATAAGCATCTAAAACTAAGCCATCAACTGGTGGATAAGTGATACCATAATTATGGTATCACTAGAGGCAAAGCCTGTTGTACCCATAAATACCAAGGGCACTAGGATGCACACCTGCACTGTGGCCTTTCTCGGTGTTGGCTACATGGCAAAAGCTCCTGCTCACCCTTGGAATCTTAAGGCCCCGCCTCCAAACTTCAAGGAACATTCCTGACCCAACCTCCAGGTGCAGCTGGGAAATCTGGAATTGGACTATAGCAATCAGTCCCTCAGGGAAAGATGGCTGTTTTGGAGGGGAGACTCTACAATGTCAACTCATCTCCAGGATCCTGGTTAAAGGGCTTGTTTGGGAGGGGGGAACTCTGTGGCAGCGAGGTTGCAGGATTGAAGAGTCTGGACCTGGAGATTTGCTTGAATTGCAGGTCATTTCCAGGCAACAGAAATCAGTACCCCTGGAGAAAAGCCCTGGCTTTGGATGCCATGAAGGTACATGGTTGCCAGACTCCAGGTGGGAAACAAAAATAATTACTGCTGGGTGGCAGTAATTGCTAATAATAATAAATATCAAATAATTCATAAACTTGACCGCAAATAGTAGCCAGCAACAAATGTTGTTGGAGAGAAAAAGACCCTTGTGAGACAAGATAGGAGTGTTCCACCTGCTTTGATGGAGGTTCTCTTCAACGTTTCTTTCTGTTACACTAGTGAAACAAAAAGTCTTTGATGGGTATCAATAGCTGCTTTCCAAGTTACAGAAAGACATTGAGAAATGCCAAAGATAGAAGAGCCTCTTCTCCATGCTGGCCAACAGAACTAGCAAGCCCAGAACATGAAAAAGCTCCATGTTAACATCTAGTCCAGGGTTTTGTGAAACCCTGGGGTCTGTTGATGGCCCTGAAGGGTTTCCCAAATGTGTGGAAATTTATATATACACTAGCTTCAAAGCCTGTTCATAAGAACATGCTTTGAGAGCCCCGCCCCCCCGTACCAGTGCGAGGCGGTGAGCCTTGATGCCCGCTACCACCCCCTGGTGAGACCGCGGCCTGGGGTGGAAGCCATCCTCGCCCCCCCCCCCGCAACCGTGCACAGCCCGGCAAGCACACCCTGCTTGCCAGCCGCGGCAGGAGCTGTAGGGGCAGGGCCAATCAGGGTGCAGCTAGCTGCACCCTGATTGGCCCTATTTCCAACTCGATTGGCCCTATTTTCCAACTCAAGAAGCCCCCCCCCACCCCCCAGGCTGTTTCACCCCCCAGGCTGTTTCATAAATATATAAAGGAACCATCTTCATGGATGGATACATATATATGTGTGTGTGTGTGTGTGTATGTGTGTGTATATGTATGTATATGTATATGTATGTATGTGTGTGTGTGTGTGTGTGTGTGTATATATGTATATGTGTGTGTGTGTGTGTGTGTGTGTGTATGGTTGATATGACGACCCCTCCTCCCAAAATGGTCAATGATGGACCAGAAGGGGGTAGGAAGAAGCGAGGCCTCATGTAGGCATGTACACAGCTATGCTTCTTAACCATATTCTCCATGATTGTAGCACTTCTGGAGTTTCTTGAAGCCTGAAGAATGTTTCAGGGTTTCTCAACAGTAAAAAGTTGAGAAAGGCTGATCTAGTCCAAGGGTACAGACAGGAGTCACTTCAGCTCCACATAGTACAATTTCCAAAGGTTTCACACCAGTGACTTCAAACAGATATTGGTCCTCCCTAGCTTGTTCTTGAACTGAAAAGCTCCATAATCAGTGAAATGACTTGAAGAAATAATCAAGCTGACACGATCACAGGCTGAAAGACAATGTCCTCACCATCAAGGCCACTAAGGGTGACAGCAATGATAAAAAGGCTAGTGTGCCCAATCAGGAATGAAGGAGCAATTGCACTTGCAGCGGCCTGGCATATTCAACATGGATATCTGATATCTGAAAAGTCTGCATTTAATTTAATTAAACGCAGACTGTTAGACATAGAACTGCAGGAACATAGCAGTAAAGCTAGAAACGTTTGCTCGCCATTGAGCTCGGGGATCTCACCAAGCTCTCAGCCCCTAGCTGCGTACTTCTACCATCTAATCATCCCACGTTAGCTAGAACTAATGCTCTACCTTCTGCTGTTCTATATGGGAGATTTCAACAGATCCCGTATTCAGCTAGGTTGTGCCCATGTGGACAATGCTGTATAGAATCAAGTACACACGTTTTTTTCCATTGTCCATTTTATTCTTTGATCCGAGCCAAATTTCTTAACTCAGTGCTGTGTAAAAGAGAACTGCATTCGGATGAACGAAAGACTCAGTTTCTTTTGACATCCCAGAACCCTGATATAATTGAACCAGTAGCAAAATTTTTACATCTTGCCATGAGAAATTGTGAATGTATTATGTCTAAAGCATGATCTTTGCATTTGTTCTCACTAGCAGTGGATCCTTTTGCACTTTCCCTTCTTATATTGGACTTTTATATGCTATTAAAGGCTTATTGTTGTTGCTAACATGGATCCGCTTTTATAAAAAGTTGAAAATATTAGGAACCACAGTGATATTCCTTTAGTAACCTGGTGACTGGGATTTGTTGAACCTTGTCCTACATACTAAAAAAATGTCTGGCTAAACATCAACAAATTAGTAACCATAATAGATACTGGAGAACAGATAGTTTATTAACTTGCAAGATTTCCAAAACGCAGCGGCCAGGATACTCACAGCAACACCGTGGAGGTCCCACATCCGGCCCATTCTCCACCAACTGCAGTGGTTGCCAGTTGAATTCCGGATCAGACTAAAGGTCCTGGTAATTACCTTCAAAGTCATTCGCGGTCAGGGCCCAGTGTACCTGAGGGACCGCCTCCCTGCCTATGCCCCTAAAAGAGCTCTGCGCTCCACCGCCACCAAGCGGCTAATGGTCCCTGGCCCTAAAGAAGTCCGCCTGGTCTCGACCAGGGCCAGAGCATTCTCTGTCCTGGCCCCCACCTGGTGGAACGAGTTCCCGGAGGAGATCAGGGCCCTGACGGAGCTTAAACAGTTCCGCAGGGCCTGCAAAAAGGAGCTCCTCTGCCAGGCATTTGGTTGAGACCAGGCACAACCAACAGCGAATGAAGGGCCTCCGCTCCCCCGCTCCCTCCCCTCTCCCCCCTTCCTCCCAGAACTCCACCAGAGCGCTCTGGACCTGTTGTGGTATTGCACTGTTCCACCATTATATTATTTTATTATATTGTTATACTGTTACATTATTCTGCTATATGGTTACAACCACTGTTATTAATTACTGTATGTTTTAACAAAGACTGTTTCATGTATTGTTGACTAGTTTTAATGTAAACCGCCCTGAGCCTTCGGGGAGGGCGGTATATAAATCTAAATAAATAAATAATTAATTAAAGAAAAATAACATGAAAATAACTGAAAATATTTACCGCTTGATCCAGCTATTGAATGAAGTTCAAGAACTGGGAATAAACTAGTTGACATCTGTGGTGTTGTTAGCAGCGAAGATATTTGTATCTGAAACAGAAGTAAACAAACTAACTTAATAATCTCATTTGGCTAATACATATATGTTTGCCAACTTGAGTTAACTGTATAATGTGCTCAGCATTTTGGATATCTATAAAGTTAGAGACTCATAAGGGGTTAGGGGTATATAAGACAGCTTTCTTCCTTACTGTTCAGGAAAAGCGAGCCCATAGAATAAATTAGAGAAAAGGAGCATTAGGATGTTACACAAAGTCTACTCTAAACAAGTCACATGAGATAACATGGAAATCAGCCCAAAAATATAAGCTATGGAACATCTACCAGTCACATGAACTTTTAATTCAGAGCTCAGAACAGGAGTGGAAAGCTGTATCTGAACAGAGAAGTACAACATACTGTATGTTTTTCTGTACTGATACTAAATCATTGATCCTAGGGCTCTTGATAACCTTATACTTGTTCTAGGTAGACAGACAACTGCTCTGTTAGGTTGTGCTTTGAGTCATGGGATCCAAAGCGGTTGTAGGAATGGTTTCTGTGGACTGTGGTGCTGAATCAGAGTCTGAAGGACGGGACCGATCCTTACATTTGGACTTCTTGCCCTTCTTAGCAGGAAGTTTGAGGAAACAAGATTTCTTTCCAGGATCCGTAATGGCCTCAGAGTGAGGCTGGGGTCAGAACCAAGGCACAACCGATTGAACCAACAGAGCTTCAGATGACCCTCCAGCAGCCACTGGCACAAGCTCAGAAGCTGGTTTAAGGGCACCCATAGACAAAGCTTTTCCCCACAACACAGCTTTGAGCCATGAAGGAAGATCAGAACAAGCCTTTGGAGTGAATTTTTGGCAAATACGGAAGGTGCCCACATTATGTGCCTCGCTCAAACACAATAAGTATCTTTCATATTCATTCACGTGTGGCATTTTCACACTGCAACATGAACACTTTTTAAATATTGCCTTAGAGACTATATTATTATTATTATTATTAATGTCCATGCGGAATTGCCGTCTTCTGGCAACGGGCTGGACCTGGTGTCAACCATGGCGACGCTAGGGCTCTCACAATTTGTTGTTGGCCCTACCCACCAAGCAGGTCACACCCTGGACTTGATTTTCGGAGCAGGGTTGAGTATGGATCCGGTCAAGACTACTGCCGTGCCATGGTCGGACCACTATACCCTGAAGACTCGGCTTAGGTTGCCATCTCCCCCTCAACTGGGCGCCAAGCACATTTCAGCTCGCCCACGGAGACTTATGGATCCAATTGGATTCCTGAATGGTCTGCGGGACCCAATGTCTCCCGGCACTTCTCTAGATGGACTGGTCAGCGACTGGCATGACAGAATGCTGACAGCCATTGATGAGATAGCTCCCAAACGCCCTCTCTGACCCCGTCTCAAGCGGGCTCCATGGTATACGGAGGAGCTCCGCCAGAAGAAACGGGAACTGAGACAGCTAGAGTGAGTTTGGAGGAAGACTCATGACGAAGATTCTAGAACATCTTATAGAATGCAGTTAAGAGCCTATGAGATGGCGGTGAAGTCAGTGAAACGAAACTTTTACTCGACTAGCATCGCGTCTGCGCACTCATGCCCGGCACAATTATTTAGGATAGTCCGATCTCTCACCGCCCTCAATGAAGGGCACCAAAATAATAGCCAATTGGACATTAGCTGTGAGGCATTTGCGAGACACTTCGCAGACAAAATCTCGAGGCTTCGTCATGACCTTCCTTCAATTTTAGACACAGAAAGTGAACTAGAGGCCCCTTGGCTGTCTTTGGAGAGAACAATGAGTCACTTCAGACGACTCTCACAAACTGAAGTGGACAGGATGCTAGCAGCAACGAGGCCAACCACTTGCCCACTAGACTCATGCCCATCATGGCTCCTAAAAACAACAGACAGAAGAATAGGAGCCCCCCTCCGGGAAATAATTAACCTCTCCCTCTTTACAGGAGAATTCACGGAGGGTCTAAAAGAGGCAGTGGTTACTCAAAAAAACATCCCTGGCCGCGCAAGACCCTGACAACTATCACCCTGTTTCGCACTTAGCGTTTCTGGGGAAGTTAGTTGAAAGGGCTGCTGTGGACCAAATAGCATTCCTGGAGGAAACTTCAGACCTTGACCCATTTCAGTTGGGCTTTCGGCCTGGACATGGGGTGGAGACAGCGCTAGTCGCCCTGATGGACGACCTCCGACGCCAGCTAGACCAGGGCGGGTCAGCGCTGCTCATAATATTAGACCGATCAGCAGCGTTTGACACAGTAGACCATGAGCTCCTAGCTCGCCGCCTCGCCGACACTGGAATACGGGGAATGGCCCTCAAATGGCTGAACTCCTTCCTCCAGGGCCGTGGTCAGAGGGTAGTGATAGGAGAGAGAATATCTAACCAACACCAACTCACATGTGGAGTCCCACAAGGAGCAGTCCTCTCTCCTATCTTATTTAACATCTTTATGCGCCCTCTGGCTCAGCTGGTGCGGAGGTTTGGGCTGGGTTGCCACCAATATGCGGATGACACCCAGCTCTACCTCCTGATGGATGACTGCACTGACTCCCCCCCAGAATCCTTAGCCAGATGTCTGGAAGCAGTGACAAAATGGATCAAGCAGAGTCACCTGAAGCTCAACCCTACAAAGACGGAGGTCCTATGGTTGGGTAGGAAGGGACCATGGGAGGGAGTGCATCTGCCCACCCTGGATGGTGTGCAGCTCTTACCAATGCACACCGCCAGGAACCTGGGCGTGATCCTGGATGCTTCCCTTACAATGGAAGCCCAGGTCACAAAGGTAGCACGGCTGGCCTTCTACCACCTCCGCCAAGCCATGCTACTAGCACCCTACCTGGACCCAGAACACCTAGCCACAGTGATCCATGCGACGGTCACCTCTAGGCTAGACTTCTGCAACTCGCTCTACGCAGGCCTACCCTCATCCTTGATCCGGAAACTACAACTGGTACAGAATGCTGCGGCCAGGATTCTCACTAAAACATCATGGAGTTCCCACATCCAGCCGGCACTCCAACAACTTGGCTGGCTCCCAGTTGAATTCCGGATTAAGCTTAAGGTTCCGGATTAAGCTTAAGGTTCCGATAATTAGAGCCTCTTGTGGTGCAGAGTGGTAAGGCAGCCGTCTGAAAGCTTTGCCCATAAGGCTGGGAGTTCAATCCCAGCAGCCGGCTCAAGGTTGACTCAGCCTTCCATCCTTCCGAGGTCGGTAAAATGAGTACCCAGCTTGCTGGGGGGTAAATGGTCATGACTGGGGAAGGCACTGGCAAACCACCCCGTATTGAGTCTGCCATGAAAACGCTAGAGGGCGTCACCCCAAGGGTCAGACATGACTCGGTGCTTGCACAGGGGATACCTTTACCTTTTACCTTTACCTTCCGATAATCACCTTTAAGGCTATACTCGGTTTGGGCCCAGTGTATCTGAGAGACTGCCTTCCTGCCTATACCCCCAAAAGAGTCTTACACTCTGCCACCTCCAACTGGCTGCGGATCCCTGGCCCCAGAGAAGTGCGTCGGACCTCAACAAGGGCCAGACCCTTCTTGGGCCTGGCCCCCACCTGGTGGAACGAGCTCCCTGAGGAGATCAGAGCCCTGCCCGAACTTCCACAGTTCCGCAGGGCCTGCAAGAGGGAGCTCTTCCACCAGGCATTTGCTTGAGGCCGACCGACTCAGAACACCTGCTGGTCCCCCCCAGACGCCTGCCCATGACTCTCCCAAAGTTACTGTTTAATTGTTATTATATTATAATTGTGGTTTTGTAATCTTTTGATGTTTCTTAAAGTTGTTTTGATGTTATGTAATGTTATAATGTTCTGTGTAAACCGCCCAGAGCTGCAAAGAAATGGGCGGTATAGAAATCTAAATCTAAATCTAAATCTAAATCTAAATCTAAATCTAAATCTAAATCTAAATCTAAATCTAAATCTAAATCTAAATCTAAATCTAAATCTAAATCTAAATCTAAATCAATCAATCAATCAATCAATCAATAAATATATATTATAAGGAGCTCTCACTAGGGACATGGAATCATAGAATTCATCTTCTTCTGACGATGGGGAAAAAGGAACTGAGGATACTGGGGAACACCCCTGGTCACTTGGGTGCTGGGTGGGAAAATAAGTGCATGCACAGTTCTAAAGGTGAGAATGCCCCCTGTAGGAACTCAGCTGGTAAATGTTTTTCATGGCCAGCCTGCGCTTTCACAGCTCCAATATGGGGCTGCATCACAAGATAGATAATGACAGACAGGGTGTCCCCTTTAACATTAACATTTTCCAGCTGGAAACTGCATAATGCCTATAGGTTTTCACCTATGAATTCAGTTATACTTGCCTGAGAACTTGGTGGAGGAGAAGTGGTGTCAGGAGGGCTTTCTGGTTTCGGAATGCTATCGATTAGCTTCAGAATACATTTAAGCTTCTCATCAGAAATGTTGAAATAGAGTAACGGCAGCTCGCCAGACATTTTGTATCTGTTACATGAAGTCAAATAACCATTAGGGGAAAAAAACAAATATAGTCATGTAAAAGTGCAATCTGAAAAATGAACATTGATCCCTATGTAAAAATTTAGAAATTTATTGAACACTGTACAATTGGCACCAGATAAAAACTTGAGTTTACATAGAAAGAGGATTTTAGACACACCTATTATTGTATGCCAACAACTACAGGCCTCTCTCAAGTAATTACTAGCGACACAGTTTGGCAGAGCACACACTGGATTTGGTTTATAATATTGCTGGGGATAGTGATCTGTAGCTGGAGGAGTTATAGCTTACTCCATAAGTGTCAAACTCATTTATTACAAGGGTCATTTTGTCAGGCTAGGTCACAAAGGTAGCCTGCCAGGCATTTTACCACCATCAGGCAAGGCTACTAGCACCCTACCTGTCTTCAGAACACCTAGCCATGGTGATCCATGTGACGGTCACCTCCAGAATTGACTTCTGTAACTTGCTCTACGCAGGCCTGCCCTTTTCTCTGATGCCAACATTGCAGCTGGTACAAAATGTGGCTGCTAGGGTCCTCACAAGAACACCTTGGTGAGACCATATCCAGCCAGGCAGCTGTATTGGTTGCCGGATCAGGTTCAAGGTTCTGCTTTTGACCTTCAAGGCCCTTTGTGGTCTGGGACCAACATAACTGAAGGACCACCTATTGCTCTATGCCCCCCGCAAGGCTTTATGCTCTGTGGGTACCAACTTATTGGTCATTCCTGTTCCCTGGGAAACTTGCCTGTCTTCGACCAAGGCCTTCTCGGTACTGGCCCCAAGCTGGTGGAATGAACTCCCGGAAAAGCTGTGGGCCCCTTTGAGAACTTTCAGCATTTCACAGGTCCTGTAAGCCGGAGCTCTTTCACCAGCACTATGGTTGAGGCCAGGGCATGGAAGATCAAAGGGGCCCTTCTGGAAGACACTGCCACCTTAAGCATAGAGCATATGCTGGTGGTTGTTGGCCTGTGCAGTCTCTCTGGCACGCTGAAGGCAGTCGTACCAGCTGTGGGGAGGGTTAATAGTTTTTACTGCCAAGCTTGATTTAATATTAATGGTATTTTTTAAACAGGGTGTTTTTATGGGGGTGGGGATTATTATGTAACCTAACATGAGATGGCTTGCCGTGAATAGTGGGAAATAAATCTAATCTGGAACACCTTCGTTGTATAATAAAAAGCTAAGGCCTAGGTGGGTGGAGAGTGGGCGGGGCCCATCCGATCTTTGGACTACCTGCATGTGTTGCTAAAAGAAACAGCAAAGTCTTTAAAGTGTCAGTAGAATTCTGTTTATTTTTGCTGTAACAGCATAGAAACATAGTTTCCCTTCAGTAAATGATAAGATGGTATTTTGACTGTCATGTTCCTTGTATGGTTTTTTATGTTTTATGTAAACTACCTAGAGCCTCCAGGGAGGATGTTATATAAATATAATGAATGAATGAATGAATGAATGAATAAACGAACAAACGAACGAACGAACGAACAATTCAAAGCATTCAACATGAGAAAAACTTTTTACATTTCACCAAAGGTTACATTACTTGAGGAACAGATATTTAGAGAAGACACAGTTCAGATCCCAAAAGAAGCACTTTTAAAGAGCATGTACCATAGGAATGGTTTATGTTAGTCTCCATTCTGTCTCATTCCTCATTTTTTCTGTTTTCTGTCCACAGGTGGGCAGAACATTTGACAAGTGTATACATGTGTCAAATCCAAAGCATGAAGTTGCAATCTTTTCCCTCCATCATACATATGGTGAAGACAGTCTGACCAAGTACTTAAAAAATTCACATAAATAGTATAAGAACTCATACTTAGGCATCCTTTTATCTGTGACAACCATTGCCCTGCTCAGTTCCACTTTCACATCTAGAGGCTGCAAAATATGTTGAGATGAAGACCGCAAATTACGAGCCTCCTCCCAATTTTCATCTAAAAGAAAGAAAGAAAGACATTATAAGAAACTCTGATATCACAGTGCAACAGATTTATTTACCCCAAACATTGTCTTGGTGGTAGAAAATGTCACCAGGTTGCAGCCAGCCTATTGTTAACTGCCCTGAGCCAACTGGGAAGAGCAGGCTATACAAATAAAATTATCATTATTATTATTATGGCAACATGAAGGGTTTTTAAGGCAACAGACATTCAGAGGTGGCATGCTATTTTAAAATGAAATAAAGTAACAAAAGGATTCTAAAAATTAATTCCTGTGCTTGGAAACCAGAGATGTCTTCCACTCAAAGATGCAATTCCAGCCTCCTTTCAGTTTGCTATTCCCTAGATCTGTGCAGAGGCCCTGGATTTCCTTACTAATCTTCCATCCAAATATTAATAAGGGATGGCTTGGCGTTCAAGATCAGATAAGATCAGACATGCATAGGCCATTCAGGTCAGAGCAGGTTTTTCCTAAGAGTAGGAAATTGTTCTTGCTTCTTTTAAAAGAGGAAGGCCTACTTTGTTGATATTAGTGTCACAGTACAAAAGAGATTCAAACTACAGTACAAAAGGGATTCAAACCAGTGATTCCTAATCAGAGGCCCGGGGACCACTGAGGGACTGTGGCATTTCCCCTCCTGTCTTAACGCATTTGACCACAAGATAGGGAATTAGCCATTTCCATTGCTCCCCATACACACACACATCGACTGTGAATTCTCTCATAGTGTCTGCGCCTGGGAGGAGAGTGGAGCCTGAATGCCGATTCCCACCTTGAACTGTCTCCCCCCTCCCCCCCCCCAGTCCTCCTCGAGCCTGCTTGTTAAGATGGGTGTTAATGTCACTTCCAGGAGGTGTGGCAGGGAAGCACAACCAGCTGACATCATTTCTGGGGTGCCTTGAAGTCTGAAAACTTATTTCAAGGTTCCTCCATGATCAAAAGGTTGAAAAAGGCTGATCCAGACACTGACATGAAGAAGCACACATACTGATATTAGCCACAAAATTGTAGCTTGAGTTCTTCAAGGCAACTATGTCACCAATAATAATTATAGTGATGTCCACACTTGAAAAGAAGTTAAAAGACTTCTGCAAGGAGGGCCCAAGCATCATCTTCTCTGGGCTTAGCAGAGACTTGTAACCCCACTTCAACCCATCTATACAGCTTCAAGCATTATGAAAGCAAATCATTTTAATTTTTGAAATTATGTACAACAACTGAATCACAGTATCTGACTTGAAGAGTGAACCAGACCCCCCCCCCCCGCTCCATCCCACCAGACACTCAGGCTCTGGTAAAGTATACAATTTCCCCCCTCATTCCCTCAGCTTTGGGCTTGGTTACATATGTTTCTCATCAACACATATTGAATCAGACGATGGTGTATACAGTGTTACCTTTCAAAGTAACACTGTGCTCAAAAGAAAGTCCCCAATGAGAAATCTGTTGCTGTTGTGGAGTTCAAATTCATCTAGGCCTACTATCTTCTTTATTTTTATCAGCATGCAACAGCACACAAGAGTCACAACTGATCTGTTTGAACAGCAGGCTGTTCTATTGCATATATGGTTCAGTATCTTTTTTTCTTTTTTAAGCTTAGTCACTGCCTGGCACCAAATTGAAGGGTTGCAGAGATACAACACAAAATCACCCACTCAGCCTCTGACATGTATTGAAAGTTATTGACCCATGTATGAAAATTTCTGTTAACTGCTATATTTTTTTCTGAAAAAAATTCAGTATTTATGAATGAATACTTACTATGTTTGCTATAAAGAAGCTGCACGCTGCTGAGCTGGATGTCGAATTTATCATACGCTCTTGCCATAATTTCTTCAAGAGTGCTTTCTTTGATTTTCACATCTAACAAGTTAGATCGACTTTTACTTGTCATCTTAAGAAAAAGAAGTTAGTATTCAGAATTTCAAAGATTTTTTTTTAAAAAACATGATCAACCTAAGGGACTGCCTCTCCAAGTATGCTCCCCCAAAAGCTTTATGCTCAGCTAACATGAACGGGATAGTGGTACCCAGCCCCAAAGAAATTCATCCAGCCTCAACAAGAAAACATAACGGCCCTGTTGGAGCTCATACAGTTTCACAGGGCCTGTAAAACAGAGCTTTTCTGCCAAGCCTACGGTTGAGGCCAGTTAAATAGCTTACATCTAAATTGGCCTCTCTTCCACATGGCACCCTACCCAAAGTCCTAGGGTTCTGACTTTAGGATTTTTTTTTAGATGCTTAAATTTAACAACATTTTAGCATGGTTTTAATGAGATTAACTGTATTACAATGCATTGGGCAGAGGGTGGATTATAATTTCAAATAAATAAATTAAATATTTTTGAAAAGATACATCCACAATTAAATAAAAACTATAAAAATACACTTAGTATGACATCCTATCTTTTAATTGCCAGCACAAGATAGCTCAAAGGAATGTTTTGAGGAACATTATTAATAATGTGATTCTCTCTTTATCATGCCACATGTAAGCATACCATCCAAATCGTCTATCAAAACCCTCAAGATCTAATAGTCTGTATCCTGCAATGTCACCCATTCTTTAATCCAAACTAATTTAACAGCCTTATGATATAGATATAGGTTTGGAAGAGATAGCCCACCTCTTTCCTTTGAATCTGATAAGATTCTAAAACTAATTCTTGGTCTTTTCCCTGCCCAAACAAAATTTTGAATATCTTTCTGCCATACATAAAGATTTTAAGAATCATTTTGTAAGAAGAGCCTTACTGCAGACATGGAATAAATATAAAGTTAGGTTAGAGAGGTGTACCCCACTTTGGATTTCTCCTAAAGGCCCATTATGCACGGCCGCCGAAACGGCGATTTCGGGTCACATGGAAAACGCGGAGGGGGAAGACCGGCACACCGGTTATGCACGGGGTGGGGCGCGACGGCGGCAAAACCCAGAGTAACCGATTATGCACGCGGCGATCCGGGCGCCGCTTCTGGTTGCGCCCCGGTCACCCGGAAGCTGCGCTTTCTTCCGCGTTTCACTGACGCGGCTTTTTCGGCGGCATGCACCGAAGCTGCAGCCGGTTGCAGCCGGCTCCGTGCATTATCGGTGATTTTAGTCGCCGCCATTCCACCCCGAATGTGCGCTAAAACCCCCGTGCATAATGGGTCAAAGAGATAGTTAAAAGACCAGAAAAGAATATGAGAGATCAGTGGATTAGATACAGAGATATTTTGACTAACTCAAAAGAAGGCACTAAAATGTTGAGGTGGGAAGAAATGTCTGAGGCAGTAGATGGATGGTTTCAGTACCACCAGCTATATGAATGTTTTAAGAGAGACAAAGCAACGGGCTTTAGTTTTAAGAAATTCAGATTTGAGATAGAGATAATAGACAAGGATGAGAAACTTATATCAAAGCCTTATAAAATGTTATTAGAGTGGGACACGGAAAGTGTTAAATTAGTCATGGTTAAGTGGGCCAAGGATCTAGGCTATCCAATAGATATGGAGACTTGGGAACATTTATGGAAGAAACAAATTAAGTTCTCATAGTTATGATTTGAGGGAAAATTTTTATAAAATGTACTTTAGGTGGTACTTAACTCCGTCAAAATTGGCAAAATGGTCTCAGGATACTGACAAGAGATGTTGGAAATGTAAAATAAATGAAGGCCACTTTTTCCATATGTGGTGGAGCTGCCCAGGGATGGTTACATTTTGGAATAAAATATATGTAGAACTTAAGAAAATGCTGGGTGTTAACTTCAAAAAGAAACCAGAACTATTTCTATTAGGTATAACGAGAGATGAAATACCTAAAGAACTGAATATATTGTTATTGTATGCCTTAACAGCAGCCAGAATGGTGGTAGCAAAAGTTTGGAAAACAAAGGAGACCCCATCACTGGAGGATTGGAAAATGAAATTATTGGATTTTTCAAAAATGGCTAGACTCACAGCATTGTTTAAGGACACAAACCTAGAAAAGTATAAAAATCAATGGAGACCATTTTGGAATTATATGGGGAAAACATATATAAATTTGGAGTGGGAATCCTCAGTTGAGATTTAAATAGGAGGTTCAGAATTTGTTTATTTGCGTTTGTACAATATGTTGTATAAAGTGTTACTGGAAGTTTAATCATGTTTTATTGGAAGACTACAAGATTTATGTTATTATGGAAATGTATTATTAATAAAGTTACTAATATAGTAAAAAAATAATAATGTGATTCTCTCGAACTCTTACAGTTCTGCATATTGCCTACTATCAATAACCACAGTTAAAGTTTTATTTCTTCAAAATCTCTTTCTATTGTTTACAACTTTTCATTATGTAAGCAAATGTTTAGGAACCAAAGAATAAAACCAAAATACTGAAAATGAGAAATAATTGTTATTTAAAATGAATGTTGTAAATAAAAGCCAAAAGTAATAAATATGAGATAATATATTGGTATTCGAGTTTTACCTTTAAGTGACCAAGATCTAAGAGTAATTTATCAGATGTTGGTTCATAGAATCCGTTTTTTGGAATAATGACATAGGACGCCATAAGGTTTATTTTTAAATCTAGAACTTTCTGTGTTTCTATAATGTACACCAACCCTAGAAAAATGTTAGAATAAAAACAATCTGCAATGAAAGACCATAAGAATACAACAACAAAGAATTGTGCTTAAACAGAATTACTAGTGGGGGAAAAATCAGCATAATAAAGACCTTGTATACAGTTCAGGATTGTTTAATTCCATTCAAATAGGATGGCCAACATGTAGTAGTATTCTTTAGGGCTACTTAACACATGTCACTTTCCCAAGCCAAGATACTATTTCTATACAGAAAACTACAATGCCATGATGTACAAACTTCAAGTATTTATTGTATTGTAACTACATTGTTTTAACCTATATTTTTTCAAAATCTAATTTACAAAGTGTTTTACTTGTACCTGTTGCTGTCTTCTCACGGAATTCTTCCAATTTCATCAAAGTTGCTGAGGTTAGTTGCTCCAAATGAACATCACTAGGGGGTCGGAAAAAATCCACTAAGCTGTTTACAGTCATCTGAAAAGTGTATAAAAACAAAGGCATATATAGTCAATGTAGCATTGAACATACACTCACAATCACACAAATGCAATCACACACACACATAATAATAAAATAGGTTTGTACTTACAGCATCATATATTATTTCCAAGGGCTGCGATTCTACTCTTAACTTCTGATTTGCACTTTCATCTAAAGGATTGGTCTCAAACATTATAGTGAAGAGTGAAGTATTGTTTTCTGAATGGACTGTTCGAGAAGACAGTAAACAGGGTATTACTCTTCCTTGAGCCATTCCCTGTACTTCAAATGCACTTACACTTGATTCAAATCTGTATAGAGTATAAATAAAAGTATAAAAACCTATGTGCATGACGTTACTACAAAAATACCCGTTCTCAATTGTATGTGTTATGCCCATTATTTTATGAATACCTGCTAGTATTTAAAACAGAAAAAGAACATCTGACTTTTATGCCATTTATGCCATTTATGACATTTACCAGTATAATAGCATACATGGCAAAACTCATAACATTTGGGATAATCGTCTGTTTACAATTTAATTATCTATTATATTTAGCAATATTTATACTATTAATTTCTTGCACAAAATATTAACTAACACGAGAGGCAAAAGAAGAAGAGTTGAAAAATGTAGGCAAATAAAGCACACTATAAAACCGTAAAGCCAAAATCTAGCAGGTTAGTTGTGGCAAGCAAAATCTAGTTCTTCATTAGATTTGTGGCCTCATGGGTTCTTCAGCTCCTCTGCAAACAGTATTTCACTCCAAAAGCGTATTTATATCCCTGTATCTGTCAACAACATATAAATCCTAAGTCCTAAATTGGAGAATTACCAGTGATTTTTCCTTCTACATATTTCCTAAGTAGGACTTCAGACATGAGAAATGAGAACTCTTTGTTCCTACCCAAAAGCTGTTACTACTGACACAGCAATAATGCACCACAGACAAAGATGTATTCCTACCTAACTAAAGCAGAGTCAGAACCACTTCCTGGTGAAGAAGCAAGAAATACACTCACAGGTAAATAACATCACCACTCTTCCATATCAGACATCACCCAGAAGCTGGATATAGTGAAAGAATACTCTAAGTGTCCTGGAAAGATTTCTGATACACCAACTAAAAACTGACTGAACTCGGGCGGAAAAGTGATTCTTTAGTTTGGTTGAAATATGGAGAGAAAAATAGACAGATGTGCTTTCTTGTCATATGGTGACTCTAGAATGAATTACACAGGAGGCAACATCTCCCTCTAGGGAACAGCTGTCTGAAAGACTGGAATAATACAACTGTATCAGAGGTTTGGAACTTTGTTACCCTATAACCAGCCCTGGACTGGGAGACATAATTTTGAAACATACACACACATGCTCTTTTGTGACTTCTCAGGGAATAGTATGTCTAAGATTGTGGAAATAACAAGCGGACTCACATAAAGTACCCCGGTTCTCTTGGGAGCCCAAAAGCTTCCCTAACAAGTCAAGTCAGATTTTATTGCATGTAGCCATAGGTCATTACAATACAAAAGGAAAATATAAAAGGATTTAAAACATTTCAAATCAGTAATAAAAAGAATGTGTAATCTCAGACAACAATCATTTAACATCATAAAAACATTTTCAGACTACGTATGTCCACCTATCCTAAAGCTCCTCTAGGTACTTGTTCTCTGCAGCACCACTCTGGCCCTTATTTTCTTTGCTGCAAGGGCAAATAATGACATTTTGTTAGAAACAAATGAATTAGTATCTGCTAACAAAAACACAAGTTTTTCCTGGTCGGATTTATCATTTAGCCCATCTAGTAGGCCAGCTAGAAATTTGGCCCTAGGATCTGTATACAATGGGCAAGTGAGAATGTAATGTGGGAGATCCTCCAGGACTAAAGCTCCACAAATACAGAAGCATTGACCTTTTGGTATTTTATGGTATCGCCCACTCAGTACAGCTGTTGGCATTGTTTGAAATCGCATGGAGGTAAAAGCTACTCTAAGACTATGAGTTGAAAGATAGACTAGATAGGAAGATCTCAAATGGTTTGTTTTGAATAATTTGTACCAGGGTGAACTTTTAGATTGCAGGATTAATGATCTATCAATCAAGGCATCTGAGATAAATACCCAGTCTCTGAGTTGGTTATTATCTCCTGAAGAGTTTAACAGGTCATCTGGGATGGAATAATGTGACAAAATATTATTTAAAAGTCTGGAGCGAGAAGGATCATTGGCCAACAAAAGCTTAAAAGATTGTTCACTAAGTGAATTTGAACTTGATGTTCCATGCTTCCATTTCTTGCATACTTTTACAATGGCCAAATGTATGCGAGCCCTAATTGACGGCAGGCCAGTTTCTGCTCTGATAAGAGCTGCTGATGTTCCCTTTGGAAGGACTAAGATGCGCCTGAGAAAAAGATTTTGAATAGTTTCTAAGCTGGTAATAATATCTTCCTTCCAACCCCAGATTTCAGCAGCGTACAAGAGGTGAGGGACGACCTTGTTAGTAAATAGTTTCAAGGCTGGGTCTATAAGATGTCCTCCCTTTGTGTAGTAGAATCTCAGAATAGACCCAGCTTACCTCAGTGCAGAGGACTTGATGGTTTCTAGGTGTGCATTCCAATTCAGGGTCTCTTTAAATGTGACTCCCAGATATTTGAAAGAGCTACATTGTACAATAGGGTGCCCGTGTATACTCCAGTGTGATTCTTTGGGTCTTTTTCTAAATACAATTACTTTTGTCTTCTCATAGACCCATTATGCATGGGGGGAATAACGCACATTCAGGGTGGAACGGCGGCAACTAAAATCACCGATAATGCACGGAGCCGGCTGCAACCGGCCACAGCTTCGGTGCATGCCGCGGAAAAAGCCACGTCAGTGAAACGCGGAAGAAAGCACGGCTTCTGGGTGACCGGGGCGCAACCAGAAGCGGCGCCGGGATCGCCACGTGCATAATCAGTTACTCTGGGTTTTGCTGTCATCATGCCCCCTCCCGTGCATAACCGGTGTGCTTCGCGTCTTCCCCCTCCGCGTTTTCCATGTGACCCGAAATCGCCATTTCGGCGGCTGTACATAATGGGCCATCATTAATGTTGAGTGACTCCTCCTTGCAGTATGCACCTAATTCTTGCAACAGCCTTCTTAGTCCTATTTTAGTAAAAGAAATTAGGGCCATGTCATCAGCATACAATAAAATGGAGATTTTTTGTTGGCCAAGAGATGGTGGAAAAATATAGGGACCGGAAAGCCTCTTAACTATGTTGTTTATATACAGATTGAATAGGAAGGGAGCCAATACACAACCCTGTTTGACTCCTTTATTTGTTGGAATTCTGTTAGTTAAAGATCCTGATGTTCCTACCCTGATTTGGGCATGTGTGTCTGTATGTAACTCACGTAATAAAGAGAGTAGCTGTCTGTCAATGTTTGTTCCTGCTAACTTTGACCATAAGTGGTTTCTATCAATGGAATCAAAAGCTGCCGCCAGGTCAACGAATGCTACATATAATGATTTTGTTGGGCCATTTATACCAGAAAAGGCTAGTTGATATAAGGTTTGGCAGTGATTAACTGTACTAAGACCTTTTCTAAAACCTGCTTGTTGGGGATGTATAACCTGATTTTCATTCACCCAGTCTTCCAGTTTATGTAGCAAAAACTTGCTATACAATTTTGCTGATATATACAACAGGCTTATTGGTCTGTAATTTTGTGGATCCGTTCTGTCACCTTTCTTAAAAATAGGGACAATAATACTCAACTTCCATCTAAGATGGCATTAGACCCGATTCATTTATCTGTGTAAAAACTTTGGCTAGCATAGGTGCCCACCATTCTGAAAAGGCTTTAAACAAATCTGGTGGAATCAGATCTTCCCTGGGCACTTTTCCAGAGGTCAGTGAGAAAATTAACCCCCTAATTTCTACCTCTGTTACTGGGGGCCAAACTGGAAGGTCTAAGATGTCAAGGAAAGTATTTTGCATCTGTGACATGTTTGGTGTAGATGAATTAGCTCCAAAAACCTTGCTAAAATACTCAAACCAAACTTTCCCTGGGATTTGTGCTTCAAATTGACGCAGTGAACTACTTAAACCATTAGAGACCAGTTCCCAGAACCGAGGATCATTCTTTTCATAGACTGCCAGTTCCAACTGATTCCATAACTGTCTAGCATGATCCATTTTCTTTTGTTTAAGTAGGCGTTTATATTGAGATCTGAGTTGAAGAAGATTGGACATTAAAACACCAGTGTTACCACGCCTGACCTGTCTCATGCAAGAAATCAAGGCTTTTTTGAATGCTTTGCATTCTTGATCAAACCATCCATTGCTTGTATAAGGTATAGCTTTTACTGGTCTATTGTTTATTAACAGTGGTTTGAGGCGATTGACTATAGTCTCATAGCATTTAATAGCGTCATTACTAGGATGTAAAAGATGTAATCGCAGGGACTCCCATTCTAAATTTTTTAAGGTTTGAAGTAATTTGTTGTTTAGTTGTTCAGACCATTCAGCTCTTCTGAAACCTGGAATGGTATCTTCTGCAAAACCTCGTACTAGTTTCAGTAGGATATCATCACTAGTATACAACAATAGTCTCAGAGGACAATGATCACTCCAAGGCAATTACCGACCTCTAAATAAGATACTAAATTCAATAAACTAGGCGATATAGCAATATAGTCAATTGTACTTGCCCGACAGGTTGACAGATAGGCAAAGGTACCACCGGTTGTGTCATAATTGGTACCATGCAAAACATGTAAATCAAATAAAGAAAGAAATTCCAAAAATTTCAAACCAAACTTATTAACAATTACATCCTTTGATAAACGGTCCAGAATGGTAGCATGGAGAGCAATTTGGGCATTGGTCTCTAGTCTTATATCTCTAAAACCAGACCCTATTCGAGCATTAAAATCACCACAAATAATAAACTGGGCTTTTGGATAGTGGTAAATCAAAAATTCCATTATAGTGGCCAATGAGTCCCAGGGATTCTCCTTATCCTGATCTAAGGAACTCTTGGGTGGTTTAAGTCAACATTTACTAATATCGCTAAACCTCCACTACCCCGGCCCTTTGGGCTGATCCTAACTGCTGGGACTGAAAAGGCTTGATAACCTTGGAGGGTGGGGGAATCAGATTCTTGGGACCAGGTTTCTTGGAGACATAGGATATCATGGCCCTGTAAAAAGGTTAAAAAATCTGAGTCGTATAGCTTGTTCTTCCAACTTCCAAGATTCCAGGATAAAATTTTTAGTTGTCAATCCAGTTTAGAGATAGTATTAAGGTCACCATCATGATCTAAAAAAACACAGCCGTTTTTTGAAGATATTATGGAGTCAGGGTTAGTCTGCTGGTTTATTATAATCTCTGTCTCCATCTTGGTCTGTGAACAACTGAGTGATACACTTTTGGGCTTTCTGGTATTTCCAGTAGCTATTTTGGGAGGAAGTGAAAGTGGGGGAGCTGAATCTGATGGATAAGAGTCTATTGTTTCACTTGTCGGCTTTACTACTGGCGCCTTTGGAGACAACTCATTTTTTGTACTTAGAAGTTTTTGTCTTAGGTGATCCAGTCTATCAGTGATCTCAGTTTGTTCAGCAGGTGGGAGGGCTGAGAAGGAGTTGACTAAATTCTCTTCTATGGAATAATCGGGAATACTTCCCTAACAATGTCTTTATTATTTGGCTTCTTGAGGGTTCATCTCAATTCTGGCCATGATTAATGAATGAGGATTGCAGGACAATAGTCAGCCTTCTTGGATAATCCAGGAATCTGCATTTGTCAACAGACATTAATCAGCTTTGCCACTCACGTAGTTCAATCATCTCACCCAGATGTGCCCCACCCCATCCCCCATGAATCAGTCTGGTATCCACCATAAGCCCTAGGAATTTCTAAATGGACCTGGCACAGTGCAAACTTCCAAAGAGGGATTTCTTCTAACTGTAGTCCTAAAGCAGTGGTCCTTTTATCACCGGGGACCACTTAACGCCCAGTCACCGGGGACCACTCAACGCCTTTTACTGAGGCCCGGGGGGGAGTAGTTTACTCATCTACTCTCAATCACTGCCGTAATGCTCTCTGATCGCTATGGTAATGTTTAAATATCCCTTCAAAATAAGATACAGACATGCCACAACAATGAACATAAGGAACATTTTATTTTCATGGAAATTTTAACTCATGACAATGACAAATCACTGGGAACCCTGAGCTTGTTTCTCTGCAACGAGATAGTCCCATCCTGGGAGTGATGGGAGACAATGACACCCGAAGTGTGCTGTAAAGGGCCGGGGGGGATGAAGTAAAGGGCCGGGGCAGGGGGAAAAGGCATCCTTCAGGGCCCACCTCCAATTAGTCGAAGGACCACATGTGGTCCGCGGCCCACAGGTTGGGGATCGCTAAAGAACATATGCTGACCAGTCCCTTGCTCTGTTCAGGGCATCCATGGTAGGCAAATTGCTAGCTTTGATTACTTGAGATTTTTTGGTCTCCAATTATCATACTAATACTCCTGCCACTGGGGAAATTTTTGGTATGGAAGGGTTCAGTAAATCAGAAGTCCTTCAGTGGAATTTTCTAAGTCCGAAACAATTAAACAGATCATTTGCTATAAAAATACTGCAGATAAGTATTTATCAGACTTTGAAAACATTGGTCTCTTTCCATAAGAACAAAAGAAGAGCCCTGAAGGATCAGACCAATAGTCCATCTAGTCCAGCATCCAGTCGCACACAGTGGCCAACCAATTTCTCTGGAGGCCAAGGCCTTATCATGATGTTGCTTCCTGGATACTAAGATTCAGAGGTTTAATACCTTTGAATGTGGAAGCTGTCCTTAGTTACCATGGCTAGTAATTACTGATAGACGTATCCTCCATTAATCTATCCAACTTTAAAACTGTTTACTACTGCAGCCATCACTGAATCCTCTGGCAGCAAATTTCACATTTTAATCATTCTCTGGGAAAATAATTTTGGTAAGTAATAAAGCTTTTTGTTGTACTTGCTCATTTGATGTAAAAGGTTTGTAATACAAAAGGATATCACATCCCCAAGTGAAGAACAAGTTTTATATGTGTGTGTATCCCAGCATTACCTTAGTCTCTCTAACACAGAGGAGTCAGAGAAAAAAGGGAAAATTAGGGAGGGGCAGTTTATAAACCAAACAAATATAATAATAATAAAAAATAAATCCTTTGGTCATTGAGTGGTCATTTATACTATTAGTATAACTGGGCCTTTCTTTTTTCTCAAACTGAACAATACTACCAACAGTACTACTATAAGCCTATATTCCAATGCAATCCTCAGCAGAATTATACCATTTTAAACCCAGTGACTTTACTGGACTTAGAAGGCTGTAACTTAGTTTAGAACTGTACTGTAATTATTTATTTATATTATTTTCTCATATTTGCCTGTGCTCAAAGCAATGTACAAATCATAATCTTTAACCGCCCCTGCGGTATTAAATAAAAGGGTAAGGCCACCTGGGGAGGAGTTATGGCGGGCCCTGTCCAGGATAAAAACTCAGAGGGCCCAATCAGGAGCCGCAAAGCGGCTCCTGATTGGACCCTCTGAGTGTCCATCCAGGGCCAAGCAGCCAATGGGGAGGTGCGCAAAGCGCCTTCCTATTGGCCCCTCACCAGGACAGACCAAAATTCCATTCACCCAGCCCAGTCTGGTTGCCAGTCTGCTCCTAACCACCGCAGGGAGAGGAGGTCAGTAGGGCTGCCAAGGGGGATGAGAACAGAGACTACGCCAGCCCTTTTTGCCCCAAGGCTGTCCTAACTATCATGTCCAACTGCAAATTGCCTCAGAACCCTGACAGAGCTGGCAGGAGGCTGCAGAGTGCTCCCCCTCCCCCCCCTTCAGGCCTGCTGCGAAGGAGCCTCTGACAGGCCCTGACTGAGGCTTCCCAAGAGCAATGCAGGGGAGGCTAAGGGCATTCCTTTTGAGGGGGGGGACTTTCCCCTTCTGCCAAACAGCTGGCTGACAGGGAGGCCACAGAAAAGCCCCTTCCCACTTAAAATACTGCTCTGCCCGGAGGTTAGACACAGCCAAGCCATGTGTCTTTCTTCTTTGCAACTCTCTGCAGATTTGAGGCCACTGCACAGCGTTATTCTGCAGAGGAAACTGGCTCTTTTGTCTCCTGTTTCATCTGCGCAACAACCCTGTGCAGTAGGCCTCAAGTCTTTCAATTCAACAACAACCTGTGTGGGAAGCCTTAAATGTTTCTTCTCTACCACAAACCTGTCCAAAGTAGCCCTTTCTGCCTGGGGAGCTGATCTTTATACTTTGCAGGTGAGCTGTAATTCCAGGAGCTCTCCAGGCCACACCTGTAGGTTGGCTACCCCTGGGTTGGAAATATTCCTGGAGGTTTGGAGGTGGGACTTCAAAATCATACAATGCCTCAGAGTCCAGCCTTCAAATGAGCCATTTTTGCCTGCAGTTGGTAGGGAGTGGTGCAGGAGTGTCCCTCCTGGCCTATGGGTTATGGCCAGCCCATACCAGCAACTGTTTGTATTCTGGGGAGCAGACAGGCAGACCAGCATCAGTCCTGTGAGTCTGGAAAGTGCAGGAAGATCTAAATAAATATTTACAGCCTGAAACTGTAAATAGATAACAAGTAAATGTCTGGAGACACATAGTAACTGAAATTACTTATTGGCCTGGCAAATAACCTTGTGCTGGCAAATAAAATAAACAGTATAAAAAACCTTACTAAGGTCAAGACTGCTGTGCACAGAGAGTCTTCCTCTTAAGGTTGCCAGCTTCCCTGTGAGGCTCACTACCCCACCTCCCTCATGTGGAGTCTGCTATGGGGAGAGAAAGGGAAGACGATTGGAAAATGCTTTGACACACCTGAGGCCTGCTGGGTCACTGTGGCCCATTCCCAGTTCTCTCAGATCTCTCACAACCCCACATACCTCACAGGTTGACTATTGTGGAGAGACGAATGGAAAAGGTGTTTGTAAACCGCTTTGAGACTCCTTTGGGTAGTAAGCAACAGGGTACAAAAATCCGTTCTTCTAAGGAGCAACCATGAAAGAAGCATGTGGGCACATAACATTTTACCAACAGTGAAAACATGGGAGACAGAAGGAACAGAGTGGACACCTGTGTACTGTGACTATCCCATGTATATTAGGGCATTTCGGTGAATGTGGCCTCATTCACACAAGAAAGGAAATGACGCAGAACTGGGGGGAATTGGTTGTCATGTAATCTTCCCCTAAGAAGAGTCTCCAGTCTGATTTTCCCTTCACATATCTGAGGACATGGCTCTGGAAAGCTCATCTGTAACCACTATGCCAAAATTCCCAAAGGTCAGTCCTCTCCCACACTCAACGAACATTCCACACCACAGGTTCTTGATACCCATATCTCCACACCCATGCCCTCATTTGCCACCATGCCAACACAACCTCCCACACAACACACACATTCAACCCCATGCCCTTACAGACTGGACAACTCCTCCCCTTCCTCTTCCCACTGCCAAGCTCTAGTGCCCGTTGTATTCTTGGATACAACGGGCTTTGCCCCTAGTCACAAAATAAAACAGTAAAAACAATACACCAGCATTTAAGCATTAACATGATTAAAGAACCATAGAAATACATGTTAAAACCAACCAATATTTTAATAGTCGTATCATCCAAAAACCAAATGAATCAGGAATCCTACATTCCTGATGAAAAGACAAAATGAAAGAGGCTTTCCACAATTGCTCTCAGGGGAGCATTCCAGAGAGCAAGCACCACAACAGAAAATACCCAAACTTTCACTGTTATTAATCCTATCTGACGGGGCAATTGAGCCTGCACAGCAACATTTAATGGGAGAAATAGTCCAAGTGTGCTCCAGGTCAAGAAAGGCTTTAAAAATTAACAACAGTACCTTGAATCAAGAAGAGGTGTTGATTCTTATATGCCACTTTTCTCTACCCGAAGGAGTCTCAAAGTGGCTTACACTTACCTTGCCTTTCCTCTCCCCACATGAGACACCCTGTGAGGTGGGTGAGGCTGAGAGAGCCCTGATACTATTGCTTGGTCAGAACAGCTTTATTAGTGCTTTGGTGAGCCCAAGGTCACCCAGCTGGTTGCATGTGGGGGTTTCTAAAGTTTTAAAAAATTGGCAGTAAGTGAAACTGGTGCAGAACAGGTGCTATATGCCCAGGTTGAGTTGCCCAATTCACAGGGTAGAAATACTCTGTCAGCTGAAGTTTAAGTGTCTCATTTACAAGAAACTGAAACAATCAGATTTTTAATTTATTATTTACATATATATCCCGCTACTCCCAGTAAACTGGCTCACAGCGGCTAACAATTCATATCTCATAAAATACCCCATAAAACAAAAATTAAAAACCCCCAAAGATTTTACATAACCGTTAAGATAGCTATTCACTATATAAAACCTTTCACCTGCGACTTGCATCTACGGATTCTATCATAGCTAGTTATTAGTGCTCTAGATTTAAACTTGGGGTGAGTTGTTATCAACTGGGCCTGGTCTAATACCAAGCCCAGGAAGCAGGAGACCAGGGGGAAGGAACCCAACAGATACCCTGGGACTGTTTTTTTTTTGCCCAACCTCAACCAAATGCCTAGCGGAAGAGCTCAATTTTGTAGGCCCTGCAGAACCTCGAGTGTTCCGTAAGGCCTACAGCTCTTCAGGGAGCTCATTCCACAAGATAGGGGCCAGGACTGAAAAGACTCTGGCCCAGGTCAAGGCTAGGCAAGCTTCCCGAGGCCCTGGGATCATCAGCAGATTTGTACCTGTGGGGGGCATAAGGAGGCAGGTGGTCCCACAAGAAAGTAGGGCCTAAGCCGCATATAGCCCTAAAGGTTAAAACCAAGACCTTGAACTTGATCCAGAAGCAGACTGGCAACCAATGAAGCTGCCTCAGCAGAGGCTGGATGTGAGTCCTCTAAGATGATTCAGTGAGGACTTATGCAGTCGCATTTTGTACCAGCTGCAATTTACAGGTCAGGGACAAGAGTAGGCCTGCGTAGAGTGAGTTGCAGAAGTCTAATCTGGAAGTGACTGTTGCATGGATCACTATGGCAAGGTGTTCGGAGGACAGGTAGGGTGCTAGTAGCCAAGTCTGATGTAGGTGGGAAAACGCCAACTGGGCTACCCTAATGATCTGAACCTCCATGGATAGTGAAGCATCAAAGACCACTCCCAGATTCCTGGCTAGGGGGCACAGATGTTAGTTGTACCCTGTCCAGGCAGGGAAGGTGCGCTTCCTGCTCCTACCCCCAATGGCCCAGCCATAGGACCTATGTTTTGGAGGGGTTGAGTTTTTGGCGACTCTTCCAGATCCATCCAGTCACTGCTTCCAAACAAATGGCAAATGACTCAAGGAGGACATCTGGCCTGTCGTCCATCAGGAGATAGAACTGGGTGTCATCTGCATATTATTATTATTATTATTATTATTATTATTATTTATTTGATTTGTATGACCGCCGGTCTCGGAAACCGGCTCGCGGCGGTTCACAACATTTTAATACAATACAATATATTAACCATTAAAATTCCCCATTAAAACCCCATTAAAACAATGACTAAGTCACAATGATGGCGATTAAAACTATTCCCGTACAGGCCCACTGGATGAGCAGAAGGGAACGGAGGATAATTGGGCATAGGATGGAACACTCTGGGGAACCAGGTCAGTTTAGTACTGGCCTCCCCCCTCCGGGGAGAGGGGTCCGATCTTAGCCCCGGGCCATCACCCGGCCTTAGACAAACGCCTGGCGGAAGAGCTCCGTTTTGCAGGCTCTGCGGAACTCAGAGAGCTCCGACAGGGCCCGCAGCTCTTCAGGGAGCTCATTCCACCAGGTAGGGGCCAGGACCGAAAAGGCCCTGGCCCTTGTCGAGGCCAGGCGTGCCTCCCGGGGCATGGGTGTGGAGATATGGGTATCAAGAACCTGTGGTGTGGAATGTTCGTTGAGTGTGGGAGAGGATATTGATGACAACCCAACCCGCAACTCCAAACCAATGAGCAAGAGGGCACATAAAGTTGTTAAAGAGTGTCAGGGAGAGCACTGCTCCCTGTGGCACCTGCAATGCAGTGCAAAGGAGTCATATACATTCTCCCCTACTGCAACCCTCTGTGACCTGTTCTTCAGAAAGGTTATCCACTTAAGAGCTGTCCCTCCAATCCCCATGTCAGCGGACGGTGGACCAAAATCTCATGATCGACCACATCAAATGCGGACGTTAGATCTAATCTAATAATACAAGAATGGCTGATCCCCCTCGATCCAGTTGTGTCAGAAATCACCCATTAGGGTGACCAGCATGGTCTCCACCCCATGGCCAGGAAGCCAGACTGACGAGGCTTTGCTGGTTCAGTAATGATTTTTTCAAGCTGGCGGGGCTTTGCTGGTCCAGCAATGGTTTTTTCAGAAGAGGGTGAACCATGGCAAGCTTGAGTCTCTAAGGGAACTCTGATGATAGGGAGAGATTGACTATGTCCCTCAGAGGTTTGGCTCGCCACCCAATTTGAGCAGCCAAGACGGGCAGGAATCAGGGGAATAAGTGGTTGCCCTCACTGACCATAGCACTTTGTCTGCTTCAGGTAAAGAGAGCTGCCTGAAGCCATTAAACCTAAGCCCCTACGATGGCAACAGAGCTTCCAGTTCACAATCTGCATCGATTGTAGCAGTGATGTCACGGTGGAGCGACAAGATCTTATCTGCAAAATAGCTCACCAAAGCCTCACAGCCTACTTCCAATTCTCTAATATTTTGACGCCCTTCCTCAAGGGTGGTAAGGGTCCAAACTACCCTAAAAAATTGGGCCGGGCGAGAGGTTGCAGATGCGATTTCCATGGCAAAGTAGTCACACATATCCAGGCCACTTACTAATACTAGATTACTGTTGGTGGTGTGTTCTTCTCAAAAGCAAGAAAAACATGAGGCATAGAACCACCTTAGGGAGAAACTTTAGACTGGGATGAAGGACCATCCTTTCATTATAAAATTTCAAAAATGGAGGTCTACACTCAAAGCAACCAATTAGCCAACTTGTGTAGCCAGTGTGGCCATAACAAAGGGGGCAGGTGGCCAATGGCTCAAACAAAGCCTCCATCAGGGCAGTAAGGACCAAAGACAGAGATGACTGTGAAGTTATTCTAAGGGTTAGAGAAAACATGTTTGTCAAGCCAGAAACTGATGGCTTATGTGCAAAGACCACTAATTCCTGAATATCTTAATGGAATGTTGTAATCGCTGCCAGATAAATCTTAACTGCAGAAAAAGACAAGCCACCCTCGACTTAACTGAATATATAGTAAGAAAGACTTCTCCACTCCTGTCTTCAGAAAGCTCATGATACAAGGCAGAATACTGACATCAAGATCCTTCCAACTGCTCTATAAAAGACTGACTGCAAACAGTTGTGGCAAAAACACATATCCATGAGTGCAACTGGATACAAACTTCAGTTTCTAGGTACTAACCAGCCTACTACTAACAACAAAATTAAAAAGATTCTAATTTAAAAAAAGAAACATTAGATTAAATGAAGTATTACCTTATTGCTTCTGCACCAGGTCGTTGTGTTATTGTTGTACATAAATCAATCAATGCAAATTTTATCAGCTCAGGCTTGTCCAAATTTTCCCTTACTGACACCTTCATGCTCAACAGCTTTACATATAGCTTTATGGCTTCATACTGCATAAATTGAAAACATGTCAAAAATCTTCAAAATATATTTTGTAAATATACAGTTGAATAATCACAACCTTATAATGTGAAGTTCAAAGTAAACTGCAATATTTATCGATTCAACTTGTAAAATATTCCATATTGTTATTTAAATGATAATGTCGTTTAGCTACAATTACTATAGATCAAGTGCAATTTTCTTGTTCTGATTCTACTGTAGCCTTTCTTAACTTTTTCACCATTGAGAAACCCATGAAACATTCTTCAGGCTTCAAGATACCCCAGAAGTGGCACGGTTGTGTAGAATATGATTGGGAAGCTTAGCTGTATATACACCCACCCAGGGCACTTGGCCTTCCCACCCCCCTCCAGGTTCATCACTGGCCATATACTGTACTGGACTCTGATTTTATTGTGCTACTTCAGACCAACACGGCTACTCATTTGAATCCACCCAATAAATGTTTAACAAATTTTAAAAATATATTAAAAATTAATTAACTCCCATCCATTTGGACAACCCTTCCAATGCTGTCAAGAAAGCCTGGTTGAGAAAGCTTGTTCTACTGCAACAAAATTTGAAAGTGTAATTCCTTTATTTTCATGCATTATCAAGGAAATGCTGAAGCTCCCATTTTCTCCCTCTCTTCCATCTTTTGTACTGGGAGAAAAAGGTCATGGCCAGGTATGCTCACACTAAATACCTGCAACATTTTCAAACCATAATGTATGAAGTACAAGATGAGAATTTTATTAATTATAATCAGTTTTATATACTGCTACTCCCAACATTGATGGCTCATGGCAGTTTACAGACAATGAAAAGCATCATTGATGTAAAATATCAATAACACTAAAAACATCTTGAAATATAAAAAAAAAACCCACAGTATCATAGGTACAAAAATTTCAAAAAATCTAAAGGATCAAAATGGCAGAAATAACTATTCACTTTCCCTGGCATCAATTCACCATGGCATCACTAACAGGTAGATAACCTCCAGGGGGAGATTGTACAATGGATTCAGACATGTCTAACACCCAGTCCAGTAATCCAGGGGGGAGGGGGGTGACCAGATTTCATAACCTCGGGGCCCTGCCTGTCTGTTTAGAACTATATAAAGAATGTTTGGAATACTTTCAAGTATTTGTTTACATGGCTAACTATTTTCCGGGGGGGGGGTGGACGACCCATTTTCATGTTCCATATCTAACTGTATTAATTATTTCTACACCATCATCCTGGAACCAGCTCAGGGTGGTGTACATCATACAATAATTTTTACAAATAATTAAAATAAAATAACATAAGATAACATAATAAAACATTATAATAGTTTAAAACTTATTAGCAGCATCAACAACCAGTAGCAACATCAATTACTGTCATTCAACCCAGCAACTGGTCACTATCAAAAGATCTTTCCAGATTCAGATATATCAATGGCGGTGTTTTGTTGGGTCGGGCATGGCCTGTGATCAGAGATATGTATGTAAGTTGCTGTGTTAGTTTATGTAATTCCTTAGGTCATTCCTTAAGTCATAAAAGGAGAAAAAACTGGCCTGAATGACTGAGAATCACTCTACCTCCCATTGTATGGTGTCAGTACACTGCATAGAGAACAGTATCTGCAAACCAATATTATAAACTAAATCATGCTCTCACCTTTTTGGGTAATGTAGGATCAGCAGCGGTTTCACTATAACCAATTGCTGCATAAAGTTTATCCTTCTCCTGTGGAGTCATCAGCTGCTCAAGACCTAACATATTAGCCAATCAATATTAATGAAATCAATGAAAAACAAATTGTGGCTGTCATGTTACCACTCATCACACAAACTACACAATTATAAATATCCAATTATTGATAAAAATAACTTTCTAAAAGCAATTTGAAGATAGTTTGCTGCTCATAAAATTTTATTTGTATACCACAGATTAAACTTTCCAATACAAAAAATGAAATTTCCTGCCTCCCTTTACCCACTGCAACCCACTAATCTCTTTAAAATTACATTTCTGGGGGATATGTGACCCTGAAGAACATCATAAGGGGATCTACAGCAGGAAGGCAGAATTAAAAGACATTGCCAACTTAATCTGGATTCAAACAATTTTACCCGCAGAGCAAGTTGACTCAGAACTCAATTCAGAAACTTAGCATTTACTACCACATGAACAGTCAATATCAAGTATATGGACATAAAAATGCACAAAATAAGGTTCTACTTCAAGAAAAAAAGGATGTTAAAGTAGTATCCTAGATATAAGGCTATCACATATACATTTAGCACAAGTATGATTCCTTGCATATACTGAAGAAAAATGCTGCAGGCCTGAGGTCTCATATGCACAGGATATCAGCTAGCAAACAATTATAACGAGTAGATAGCCATCTATCGGAGAGGGGATTCTGTGAAGGCAAAGGGGTGGCAGGTTACAGTAGGTGAGCGACTGGGATGTGAGTGTCCTGCATAGTGCAGGGGGTTGGACTAGCTGACCCATGAGGTCCCTTCCAACTCTATTATTCTATGATTCTATGAGTAGTATCCAATAGTCACAATTTTACATCTATAACACTGAAATGAGTTGCCATATCAATATGAAATATTTCCTTTAAAAGTCTATTTTGTAAATAAGCATTATATGTTGCATTGTCTTACTGCTCCTATGGTACAGAAGTTCAGGCAAAAGCGGTCCCTCTCAAATTCCACATTTTTTGTGAATCCATATATTTATAAGAATTTTAGCTCTTCTCTTAAACCTAAAATATCTGATCAATATGATCAATGAGTACCTCCTTGAGCTAATTTATTTTAAAATACTTCTCTAGTTGTTCAGTCATTAACAATGGTAAATTATTACAAAAACATTTTAGATTGTAAATTTATTCAGACGTACATGCCTGTTTTGCTTACAATGCTATACAACCAACTGATGCATATATGTATGCTTTCTGTAACTGTTTTCATAATACTGTGATCAGAATAATGTGGGTTATTCTAAAGGAATTATTGAGGCTTAATATCTAAATAATCCTATATTATCATGAACGCTGAATTAGAAGTCCATTCCAACCCTCAGGTGGTATTAAATGTGGTGCAGTATATGGTGTAGACTAAGTTTTTGGTGATCAGAAGTATGTGTTGTGTTATGTAATTGCTTTGGTCATAAAAAAGAGAAAAAACAGCTTTTTCAGGGAACTTACTTTTTCAGGAAAAGTTACTACTCATTATTAAAGTACTTGCTTCTAGAATGAATACCTGACATGCCTACCTGAAGCACTCATGGTGGCAGATCTGAGGCTTTACAATTACTTAGATTAGATAATAGTAGTGTAGGTGGACCAACAGTTTGACTGGTGGTGTAGGTGGACCAACGGAATGAACAAAAATTATTACTGATTTTCTGTACCTATTTAAATAGTCTATTTTCTATATGTTTCTCTGTGTTACGTACGGAACAGAAAAATGCCTTAAATCTGGCCAGTCATGAATAAGAGAAAATGAATTAAAATGTCTGTTTGTTATACAAGTTTCCCTAGATAACCTGAAGTAACACCCTGCCAAAAGACATATTTGTACCTTTTGGTTCTTGTACTTTTTCTTGGCCACTGCCTCTGCCCCATCCCCACATCCAACTAAACCAGCCTTTAGACTCTTCATCATCTTGCTTAGCTCCTGGCCTGAATATTCTTAATCCAGCCTTAGCTGCCTGTTAAGAGAAATAACAAAATTATATTATTCAATATCTAACATTAAATGTCTTAATACAGCAGATATGCATAAGTGGAACAGAAACTTCCTATCACGGTGGACCTTTCTGGCCCTATGTACAGAATCATTAGACATTTACTAGCTGATAGGTCCCCAGAAATAATGGAACTGGTGGCCAAATTCCTGGCCACTGTGATACAAAGGGACAATCAGCTAGGCAAGAAACAGTTCTAGAACAGGGGCATCTACAGTTGGTGAAAACTGCTGATTGCTGGGCATCCTGGAGGAATCTATTGTTGGTTGCTGCTTATTTTATTTAATTTATTTGTTTTATTTAGACTATGTAATTATTATCAATTAATTATGAATTACCCCTATTTTGACAATGTTTTTATATGCCACTTTTTTGAAATTTGAAATTGGAACAGAAACAGACGCAAAGAGAAATTGAGTAAGGCCAGAAAAGTCCTTACTTTTCTGTGGGACTTCTGCTGGAGGCAGATAGCAAACTCTTGTTTAAGGAATTTAAATTTCTCTTGTATAACAGTAGAAGCATGGCTAGCAATGAAACAGCTACCTTAGCAACACTAATTAATGCCAAACTTTTTAAAAACCCTGGAAACAAGAGGAATAAAATTAAATAACTATAAACTGTGAAATGTTATAGAATATACAATTAACTACTTGAAAGGAGATGCCAATATTGATACATTTTATACAATGAATTATTTGAAATGAATATACACAAATTATTGCATTGAAGCTTGATTTCTGTTGTTATTTTGGGTGAGGGTTTTGTTTGCCCAAACTAGGGCAGAATGAAAATTTTAACAACAAAGAGCTAAACTTATAAGTTCAAAAAAGAAAAGTAAAAAGAAAAAGAAAAGAAGAAGCAAACTCAGAACAACAGCTCCTCTAGATTAAAATATTTACCTGAACTTCTGCCTGTTGTCTTGCCAGGGTAATGTTGAATATATCTAAGGTCTTCTCCAAACCCTACAAGTAAGAGGAAGTAACATATTACATATTGCAGAATTCAATTAAAGCATTCTTATTTATAATTCACTTATGCAATTTATATACCACCCCTTGTTGTGATGTCTCAGGGCGGTGTACATAAAACTAGTGGGGAACAGGAAAGGATATAAATGGTTAAAAGCACAGCATATGAGTAATCACAACAACTGAGGGTTAACAGCAATAATCAGGGACAATTTGTTGTCAAAGTTGCCTGGTAGAGGGACAGGTTGTGAGACAGTCCCTGTCATTGGCCACAGCTGAAAGCCTGGCAAAATAGCTCAGTCTTACTAGCCCTATGGAATTGTCTGAATTTTGACAGGGCCTTGACTTCATTGGGGAGCTCATTCCATTGGGCTGGGGCCATGGCTGGTAATTTGTTATTTATTATTATTATTATTTATCTTGTCTTTGTTACAAAAAGAAAGTGAATTTAAAATCTAAAACTTTATTGTAGGAAGGGAACAACTTAAAAAGTGTAAGACAGAGACCAAATACATGTACAATTGTTCAGACTTCACTGCAGCTTGGAACGAGACCTGGGAATACACAGTAGTATGCAGGAAAGGGAAGGACTTATAGGAAAAGATAGCTGACATCACAAAAGTATTCTGAGAGATCGTTTAATATCTAGCAGACCACAAGAGACAAATGGATGGGATTGTTAAAGACAGGTTCTCCTATGTCAAAATAAGCATGCAGTGAAAGATATGTTCTAAATTTTTACTGGTATGCAGTGAAAGATGTGTTCTAAATTTGTACTGGTATGGATAAAAACTGGACTTTAGTATTGCAGAAAGAAGCAATGTGATAGACCCCTGAAGAGCTTTTTAAACAGTTTAGCAAAGATAGTCCTTCTCCATGATAAGGTAGATATATAGAGATTCAGTTTGGCACTTCACAGTCTGTGCCAGAGCTGTCCTTTTTGTAATTTTCATGGATTTGACAGAAAGCACACTGGAACTGGAACTGGCATGTATATTGCTGCTAGTGACATTTTGCAGCAGTTTCTTAACTCCTCGCTTTCATTTATTAAGGATTAAAATGGCTCTAGATTCTGGAAAAGTAAAAGCTTGCCAGCAAGGCCTTTATGATAGAAACAGGAATCTCAAATATGTGTGCTGTTCAGCTTGGAATCTGATTGGGCCTCCTTTTTGTATGGCTGCAGGAAGAAATCCAGTTGAGGGTGGGACTGCCACAAAAACAACTGGTTCTGTGGCTATTCCATAGATTTTGCCATCTCATAGCCTAGATCACAGATGCAGATTTTCATCCCAATGCCTTCACCACCACCACCACCACTGTTTCATTTGCTGTGAGAAAGACTTTTATCTGGAGCAGTAAAGGGCAGGTGGGAGATTGTAGTCCTACTTAGGGCACCCCAAAGAGGACCTTAATGTTATTCAGTGATTCTCATAATTGGATCCCAATATACAATAATACAGTATACAGTATGTCCCCAGATTCTCTAGGATTAGTCTCAATCACAATAGCAAGAAATGGAAGCAAAAATATATGCATGAGACTGTTTCCTGAAGTAAAATTTGATAGCCACTGACTGGAGGGGGAGGGCTTGGTCTTCTAAAATGAACATGATATGATCTGATTAATCTCTATCACTAACTATGGGGGGGTGCTAGTGTTTGGTGTCTGCAGAAAGAAAGAGTTGCCTACCATATTCTGTTGAGATAGAAAATATCTAGGAGGTTGCAAGAAAGGAAGCATTTACACAGTGAGTCTCCAAGCCATTTTGTGATACACTCTGCCCTTTTAATGGCCAGACAGAAATCTGTTTTGCAGAATGGTATTTCAGACAATCTGAAGGTTAGTCAAGGAAATATTCAGTTTGTGATGTGATAGCAATCAGGCATCTGACTACAAATATTAGAAAACCATTTGGAGGTGTGAGATCAAATGGGTGAAGGGAATAAAAAGTTTAGGTGGCAATGATGTTACTGAAAGCTGTGAGAGTTGATATCATCCAGCAACACTGTGAAAGAACCCAGATAGGGGAGAATAAATTAGAGCTCTCTCCTCCTCAGTAGAAACGTGATTATTCCATTTGATAAAGATCAGCTGAGAGCAAAGCCAGACACCTAAGTCGCTGAGAGCTAGTTTAGTGAGGATTACTTCTGTGAAGAGTAGAGAGCAGGTCACATTATAGGTAGGGTTCTGTAAGAATGAATAAATCTAATTAAGAGATTGAGCTGCATGAGACGGAGAGGGAAAAATATGTAGGTGTAGAAGTGAAAAAGAATGCAAGGAGCACCATTATTTATCTTCCCAAAGAGCATAAAATGAAGAGCTTTTTCAAATTAAGCTGTTATTTTCAAAAGACACTCTGAAAGTGATTCCCAAAGTGATAAACATGCAGACCCAAATTCTTATAGTTTAGAGTAGAAAACTGTGTGGAAAGGCATGCCCACTGTGCTTTGTTTGTTCATCCCTTATTTCTCTGCTAATTAGAAAGAGCACACAGAACAAAATATATTTGGTTTATCCATCCCCAGTATATAGCTAACAGATTTTTACTTCCTCCAGCCCCTGAAAAGCCAAACAAAGTCACCCGTTTATTCTGGGGAAGGGGGAGAAATTAACAACACATACCTAGCCTGTGGAGAAATGCCTTGCTGCTCACATAGCTTCAGCTTTCAGTGAGCATGTGTTCACTTTAACTATTTATCTCAAATTCCAGTAAAATTGTGAAAACAAGTATTTTCTACTGCTTAAATAAATATGTAATATTAATTTTGGAAAACTTTTATGAAGTACCCATTATTTTAAGTATCCATGGTAAAAGTTCAAATTAGCTTAAAACGAACCTCCAGTTTCTTCAAAAGCTCCTCATCAGGTTTCTTTGTTGTTATTTTTATTTTATACAGATCTTTATAGTTCTTCATGCTGTTCCTGTGGTGATGAATATGATCCCATGACCACATATACAGCTTGGGTTGGATATTTACTTCAAGAATGCCATATATAGCATACTTCCACCTAACAGGAAAAGAATTAAAATATTTTGGCTATTTTAATATAAAAAAGCAATTCCAGGACCATTGCTTACCCACCACTCCCCAATATTACCGATTACCCCTGTAAATTTCTGTTACAACAGAATACCATGTAAGTACCATCTGCAGGGCTTTCTCTCCAGAAAATAAATGCTTTGGAAACGCATTGATTACTGACTTGAAAAATATATATAAGATTCTTAAATCAACATGGAAGTACCAAGTTCTAATTCATACTCAATGTGCTGGAAAATATCTGATAACAGAATTAATCCTCCAAAAGTGCTTTCCTCACAAAAAGTGCTCCTAGAATTGCACACCAGATTGTTTCCCAAGAATTTAGACAAAAATCATTCCCACACATAATTTTAAGATGTAAGATTCTTAAAAACAATTCAATACATTACCATTGCTTGGCATTGTTGTGTACAGGAACATTAGGTCTATACTTCCTATACGGCAAATTTCTAGTCATCATATCAAGTGACTCAAGCAGTTCCATAATACTGAAATACTACCAAAGAAAATACAACAGAAGAACTCGTATCAATCATGTCCAAATAAATTAGTGCAAGAGATTTAAAAATCATGTTAATACTACTCCAAACAGATTAACTCTTGCAGAGCTTTTGTTTTATTATGCCAGTAATTAATATCCAATACTTCTGGTAGTAAATAACACTTTCTTCAAAGTAAAAAGGCAAATGCCAGGATATTCCCAGGAAAGCTAGATTCAAGTCCTAAATCACTAATCTCAAACTCACAACTAGACAGGACTAGCTACATTCATTTCTCAGTATAAGCAAAAACTGGCAATCTAGTTTCTTTCTTACTCAGTGAAGGTCCACGGTCTAGAAAAGAAAGTTAACAATCAGGGTTCATCCCAAGTGATAAAGTTAACCTGTTGCCTGAGTAAACTGGCCACATGCATTGCAAAAAGTAGAGAACAGCTTCTTGCATTTGTTTCATTTAAGGAATGCCTTCCAAGCAAGTGAAATACCCATAACCGGTAAAATACTTTCCAGAGGTCATCAAGAAATCTAGAAGAAGAGTGCTAGATCCTTTAAAAGATATGCTAAGTGATACCTGTAATAGGAGACCCAAACATATCGTATTTGTCATGTCTTTTGAGACAACAGCTCCTTATAGATCCAAGGATGACATTCAGTCATGGTCAGTATGTGATAATGTTGTGGGTGAAAATGTTTTAAATAAAATAAATTCTTGGCTAATCTATGCTGTTTTTCACTCAAACAGGATCCCCAAGGTCATGACCATCAAAACATTTCAACATCACAACTGCATTAAAATAAAGTGTATATAAAATAAATAGTTCAAATGTACACACAAACACACATAATAACAGTTATCAGGATACATCAATTCAAACAAAAAAGGCTTCACCTGTTGACAGAAGGCAACTACAGAGGAAGCCAGACTAATCTCCCTGGGGAGGGAGTTCCAAAGTATTAACACCATGATCAACAATGTAGTTTCTCAAATTGCCACTCATGTAGCTTCTTCTGATGATGGGGGCACATGAAGTATTGCCTCTGAAGATAATGTGAGTAGACAGGTAGATTCATATGGGAGAAAGAAATCCTCAAGGTATGCTGGTTCCAATATATATAGGATTTACATATAGGATTTAAAGGTCAATACCAGCACTTTGAACTCCACTGACAATCAAATTGGGAACCAACAAAGATGGAACAAGACTGGAATGCTTTTGTCCCTACAATTATCTCCTTTCAACACTCTGGCTGCAGCATTCTATACCAACTGTAGATTCTGGACATCACAGTGGCAACAACTTTCCTGCCCAGGAAGAGCCAAAGCTGGATCACCAACTAACGTCAGTAAAAGGCATCCCTGACCACTGCTGCCACTTATTCATCCAACAGGAGGCCTGAGTCCTGCAGCACCTCCAAGCTACACACCTACACCTTTACGGGAAGTGCAACTCCATCAAGAATAGGAGATATCCTAATTTCATTTAGACTCACTCCCCATTAAAAAAGAAAAAAACTGAAGTTTGAAGAACAACGAAACAGTCTCCAAGTGAAGAAAATTCCAGTAATTCCCCTTGGCAGTTTCTAACAATAATGGGTAAGAAAGCAAGTCTCTGGAGAGATGGAATATAGATTTTTTAAATCTAAGTAAATCAATAAATTTTAGGTTGAAAGGCAAGTACTTGTAAGTCTGGAGACAAATCTCATCCAGAAAACTATTGATGGGTGTACTACTGATTCAGTTTCTGAATATCTGTAACATTTATATTTATAGACAGTTACCTGTGGTTTATTAAGTTCTATGACAATATCCTGAAGATTTACATCTAGGTCTAATTTAGGTGCAGAAAAGTCAACATCGGATCGTGGATTCATACGGAGCTTGGCTTTAGCTGAAATTGGACGGAGCACTAGAAAAGAGAATTTTAGACTATTCAAAAACAAGTGAATTTTTTTCAATATTTTGTGAAAAAATAACAATAGAAAAATATTAGCTCAGTCTGCAGCACCCCACCTTCCCACTGTAGCTTCAATTCCATGGACAAAGTTTGTGATTTCCACATCCCTTGTAGAAGGAAGTATTTCCCACCACTTAGCAGACTGCAGACTTAGTCTCAATTATTGTCTATCCAGTCGTAGACAGAGTTGTGCTGTGAGCGTGGACTACTTTAACAGCACTTTGAAGGTAAACATGATTCTGCTATCACCGAATTCTGTAAACTCATCTCCAAACAATCCTGATTGAAAAAAGGCTATGCTCCATTTACTTCATGGAAATGCCTTTATACTCACTAATTGGTAGGAACACTCTCTCTGAGTCACAAATATCTCAGCTATTTACAACCGACTGCTGCTCCAAAAAAGAGATTCTTTCACTCTCTATACAGTGAACAGTTTACAGAATTTGATGATGTTTGTCCCCTGGATAAAGTGTGTGTGAAACAGGAGGCTCCAGTATCTGTTGGGAGTTTTTCCTAGCATCTCCCGCACAGCCTGACCAGGAAGTTCCTGGACTGTATTTGAAGATTTAACAGACACAGTGGAGACCTGGAAGTTAGAAGATTGCATTCATTTTTATGGGACTCAATATGTGACATGTGAGTTAAAAATAATGTCTGCGACAGATGTGTTATGTAATTACTTGTATAAGTGAATAGTTGTATATATTGTTTTCTGTCATTTATTTTTAGATTCTTGTGTATAGTTGTAGCGGAATTTTCCCCCCTATAAGTGAAGAACTATTTAATAAAGTTATATGGTGTTTAACAGTAATTGATGTTGTTTGGTCAATTAAGATTTATGGTTATTTTTGTACATTGGGCTTTTTCTATTGTCTGTTCCTGGTTGCCCTTTGTCTCCTTTGTTTTTATTTATGGTCCCCTTCAGGACTGAAACTGGGGGGGTTGCATCTGATGCTCTCTTATAAAAGGGCAAAATATCCAAGCCACAATCATCCTCGCTGGAGTCTGCTAGCTGTTACTAAACAGAAGCAGAGTTGTACAGTACGAGTGTTGATATACACTAGGAAGGCATGTATTCAATCTCATTCCTCCTAATCACCTTGGGCATATCACTTCAAACCAACTACATTGAAAGTTGTTGTAATGATAAAATGAGATCCTCATCTAGACCACATACTGTTACATGGAAATTCAGCAAACAGATGTATAAATATAAATTAATAAATACATACTAACCAACTTGTACCAGAATGTTCTATTATATATCTCATGTTCTATTATATATCTCTATTTTTCTTTTGATCCTACCAAGGAAAACCTTATTTCTATTTTCTAGAAAGGAATAGCAGGGAGAGGGAAGGTCTCTTCTTTTAAGGATATGCCAACTAAGAATATTCTCCTGTATTAAAGGATCTGTCATTCTGTTAAATTCTCACACTGTTTAAACTGTAATCATCTGTGCAATATCAGAAACTCAGCATTAAATCAAAAACAAAGTTATCCACATTTTTAAAAAATGTGTTTTAAAATGTATGCTTGTTGCTTACTCACTTGCTAGTCAAGTTAAGCATCAGTCTACAAGTAATGGAATTCTGTAACTGGAACTCCCAATGTTGTAATTTGACCCTAAAACACAGATGTGGGTAACCTCATGAAATTGACTGGATATGTAACACTGATGGAGGAAAGGAAAACCTTTGTTTGCCCCTCTCCCCTAGTTAATTTTCTTCATCTCTTTTCTTCACTAGTTCAGGCCCTGTATTGAGATAAATCAGTTGGAGGACTGCTTTCTATTGGAGAAACAGTATGAGCGTCATGGACCATCTTGCCTTAACAAGGGAGGATGAGCCCTCATCAGAGGAAGAGGACAAAGTATCCCCAAGCTCTGCCTTGGCAGATTCTTCTCATGAGACCAGGTCTCAAGGTCTTCCCAAAGGGACCCTGAGCCAGCAGGGCCCTCAGACCTAGAGGCCCCAGCATAAACCTGCTCCACTATGTACTCCTGAAACATCGCAAGAGCAGGTAGGACAAAGGACTATGGTGCTCCTCTTTGTTAAGAAAATGCTCAAAGAGACTGATAAATCATCATAGGATCTGGGCATCAGTACTTCTCAAGAGCATAGGAGCAGAGTCAGCTTCTAGGGAAGAATCTGACATGCGAACCAGCAACACCTGTAGGAATTCCTATATAAGGCTGCAGAGAGGTTGCAGCTAGTATCTGCAGCTTTGTTGTCTATCCCATCAGTTGCCTGAGCTTCTTTGTATCTGTTCTTGTAACCTGATCCTTGGAATGCTTTTGACTCTGCTTTTGGAATACGTAATCTGACCCCAAACTTGGGCTGCCTTCTGATTTTGCCTTTGACCTTGTTACTGGACCCTAGGACATTTGGACTGTTACCTGAGAACCAAAGCTGTCAGACTCTGGCAAATGGGAACTGTCTCCTGCTTGGTGACCAGGATTATTTAGGGTCAAGTTATGCATCGGGTTCCAGTTACGGAGACCAATCATGATGTGTAGTTGAACTGTTTTTAAATGCACATGTTTATTTCATCACACTATTTAGAGCACATATGGTAAGAATTTAATGAGCTTAAATTTTACAGGAGCTTGCTTTTTTACTTTTGTTATGATGTACCTTTCCTTTCCATTACCCAATAAAAGCCCTATAGCTCAATGCCTTGAGATACTGTACCCTAGACAATTTTCAGAAAACCACAAGTAGAAATTGAAGGCACAAAATGTACATAAGAAACCACACAGTTCCAGACAGAGAAAAATAAGTTTATGGCAGAATTTACATCAGTTACTAAAAGCTACCTAATGTACATTGTATCCTCCCCTACATTTTATCCTCACAAGAAACCCCTGAGGAACATTAGGCTGGAAGCACATATTGGCCCAAGGTCACCCTGTAAGCTTCCACAGCAGAGTGGGGATTCAAACTTGTGCCTCCCAGATCCTAGTCCTACACCATGGTAACTGCCAAGGAGAAAGGTTCTACTTTAGCCTTTTCTTTGACTAGCTAGCTTTCTGTCTGTAGGGGTCTTTCTTCATGAGGGGAATACTTAAGCATCTGAGTTCCTGTGTGAGTATGAAGCGATACAATCCAGATATCGGTTTACCACATCACCTGCTCTCTGCCAGATCTGGGCCTCAGTGATGGCAAGGACAAAGCAATTTATGACACGTATCAAGAGTCAACATTTGAGAAAATGTAATCTATAGCTTACCAAAATCATAGCCTTCTGGAATCACATTAGTGCCTGCAACTCCATGCTTTAAGTGATCCTTTCAGGGGAAAAATGATTTGGTGTTTTTTAAAAAATGAAGCCTTAAAACTATATATTAACTTACAGAACATATACATTACAGAAAGAAACAGATGGTAAAATGAAGCAATATTCTTAAACTAGTCAACATTCACCATTAATGTTATTTGTTGTTGTTGTTGTTATGTGCGAAGTCGTGTCCGACCCATCGCGACCCCATGGACAATGATCCTCCAGGCCTTCCTGTCCTCTACCATTCCCCGGAGTCCATTTAAGTTTGCACCTACTGCTTCAGTGACATTAATGTTATATTAATACAAAATGAGTTACAGAAAAAGTAGTCTTAAGTATATGATAAGTATATGATAATTGCAATGAGATAGAAATGTCAGAGTATAAGGAATGAGTTCACAGGTATATTTTCCACATTGAATACATCTTGGAATAAGGAATGTTGGCTAAGAATTACCTGTCGAGACAGTACTAATTTCAGACATATATTCATGATCACTTACCGTATTTGCCGGCGTATAAGACGACTGGGCGTATAAGACGACCCCCCAACATTTCCACTCAAAATATAGAGTTTGTTACATTATATTACAGTACTATGGGCCACTATGGGCAGCTATGTCTATCTCAACTGAAGTGCACCCGGCGTATAGGACGACCCCACCACTTGGAGGCATGTTTTTCAGGGGGGGGGGGAAGTAGTCTTATACGCCAACAAATACTGTAGTTTGGATGACACTGTTCACACAGCTAAGGCAGAGAACTAAAAATGTGGGCATCCTTCCCTGGCCAAGAAGTTCATCTGTCCCATCACTGATGCACCAAGAGACAACTTCACAGGTAAAACAATAAAGTATAAATATACATAAAACTCAAGTACAGATCTAGGCAATGCAGTTGATGCCCATGGGAGTCAAACTTTATTTATTTATTTATTTGTTTGTTTATTATATTTATATAATATATATGCATATGCCATAAATAATGTGGACCAGGATTATTACTTATTTACAATATTGTTTACTCTGTTTGTTACATACCACAGTTAGCATAATTGAAAAGGAGAATGTAAAATTAAGTCCAAGGAAAATGGGGCCAATTTTCAATAAAAGATGCTTTAAAAATAAATAGGTCTGAATGTCTTTTCAATGATAGTTTTAAGTGAATAGGCCAAATGAATGAGCAGAAACTTTAGTTAACCATTCTTTGTACACATAGTTCTAATTAATGTGGTTTTTTTGACAGGGGGGTTCCTCACAATTTCTCACACTATTCTTAGAAGGCACAAGGAGAAATAATCACATGCTTTGACTGACAATTTTTGATAGTGACTTTCTGCCTGTGTATGAATATAAATAATTCAGAACTATATATCTCAGTTCATTGAGAATCTCATATCTAATTCCAATTATGGCTCGAGAGTGTAGATTTTAAAAAATCTGAGTAGAACTAGATGAGATTTTTCTATAAATCTGGGAGAACTATCAGGTTTGTAGAAATATTTGAAAGAATAGTAAGGGGAATATAACCTCAACATTAAAGGAAAAAGAGATCCTGCAACACAACACTGCAAGATCTCAACCACCCCCATGCTGGACACAGTCTAGTAATCACCAAGATTTATTTCCAGGGCCAAGGAGAAGGGACCAGTAGAGGCAGGAAAGGAAGAAAACGATGGCAACAGGGGCAACGTGTGTCTTAAGCCTGAACATTTCAAATTTGCTTAACATATAACCGGATTCAGCTTCCACAGTGATAATCATACTCCGAAGAATCAAAATGAATTCTTGCTGGAGTAAATACTCCAATATTCTGGAATAAATTAAAATACTAAAATCAAGTGTAATATCATGAGGGCCTCTGTTGGATCAGACTATTGATCCATCTAGTCCAGCAATACTGCATCCAGTTGCCTACATCAGTCTTCATTTGAAACAGTGTTGTCCACTCACCCAGTCTGGAGATATATTCATTTTGATTTTCACTATCCTCAATAACTTGATATCATCTACCAACTTGGTTACTATACTGCTTACCGACAATTCCAGATTGTTTACGAATAAAGTAAATAAATTAAATGCCAACACTAATCCTCTATAAACTCCACTGCTTACTTTCGTTCATTATAAGAACTGTTAACTTATTACTGTTCTCTACTTTCTGTAATTTAACCAATTTTTAATCCATAAGAAGACAAGACCCATAACTATTGAGTTTACTCCAGAGTCTTTGGTAAGAAATGCTATCTTTTGGAAATCTAAGTATATAATATCTATCAGGTCACTCTTATCCATATGGTCATGATCATGCAAAGAATGCCAAACACCTTGTGTGGCAGGACTTCTCTTTGCAAAGGCCATGCTGTTTTCTTCAGCACGATATGTTCCTTCAAGTAGTTAATTATAATACCCTGGATAATAATTTCTACTAAATTATTCATAACAGACATTCTACAGTTTCCTGGATTTCTCTGGACAGCTTTTTAAAAATTATATTAAACCTTGTAATACAGAGGTGAATTTTAGAAGTCAGCCACATCACATCTGAATTCTTTAAGGAACTTGGGGTATATGTTGTTTTACTCACCAAAGATTCATTATAACCACCATGATAAAACATTTCAGACTTCACATTCCAGTATGCAAAAAAGTTGTCCAATCGAACAAGCTAAAATCAAACAGATTAAGCAGAAATAAAGTAGTCTTCCATCATTTAGTACTTGCAGTATTATACATAGCTGTTAAATAAGCATACATTCTGATACTACAGCTTTGGTTATATGAATATCAAATTATTATATTTAATACATTTTATAAAATGTTATATCTTAAATGCGGGATATTATTTTTCCAGAGAATCCTGAAGGTCAAGGTCAAACAGTTCTGAACAAATGAATACTCTCAAAAACTAGCTGTAGCTATTTATTCTGATTATTAAAACTCATATTGTCAATACCAGCAAAAACTTCTACAGTGCAGTGAAAGAAAAGGAAAAGATAGTATATGCTGCGCAAGTCTATACATTTTAATAGAACTCTGGCCAAAAATCCAAATTATTCCTTTCCCAGTATAAATAATGAAAATAAATATCTGTAACCGCTCTGCGGTAATAAATAAAAGGCTAAGGGCAAGTTGGGAGGAGTTAGGGTGGGCGCTGTCTGCGATAAAAACTCGGAGGGGCAAATCAGGAGCCGCGAAGTCCTGGACCAAGTAGGCAATAGTGAGGCGCGCAAAGCACGCCTCACCATTGCCTGCTTGGCCGTCGTGGACTGCGCCTCGATGCGGGGAAAGGAGCAGGGACACCACGTCTTCGACGCAGCGTCCCTGCTCCTTTCCAGCCGCACACCCTCCAAACTTGCTCGGGGAGCAGGGAAGGAATCCCATTCCTCCCGTTCAGCCCACGCCACTGCCGCCGGCCTCTGGAACCCGACCACCGCAGCCGCACGACCCAGGTGAGCCACCGCCTGCCGCTACCCCCCTTCGCTTCCTACCCCCCCATCCCGCGCCATTCCGACTATCGAGCCCTCCTCCGTCGCCGACCCCGCCAATACCCCCCAACAAGCCCCGCCGACTGCGCCGCGTTTCACCCCCAAAACCCTACCCCCCCAACACGAGACTTTGCCCCGCCACACACCCAGCCACCCTCCCGCGCGCCCCTACTCACCGTGTCGCCCATCGCCCCATTCTCCCCCTGGCCTGCTCCATGCCGCTCTGACGCCGCGGCTGCTGCAACGCTAACAGACTGAGCCACGCATGCGCGGAGTTCCGCACATGCGTCGCTTCATTCCCCCACACTACCCCCGCCTACCCCACAACGACAGACCACGCATGCACCGACTTCCAGCCATGCGTGGTTCCCCTCTGCCTCCCCCCTCCCCCCAACCCCGACCGACCGCTCGACTCCTGCTGCCCGCCGGCAGCCCGACCCGTCCCCACACTGCACCCTCCACCCACCTCTCCCTAGCGCCGCTGAGCGCCCTCTCCAAGCCTCTCATTACTTGCCCATTTTTATAAATGGGCTTTGTTTCTAGTTCTAAATATTCCTCAGGTACGTATTCTGTTTACAAGACTTCCACAATTTTCAGGAGAGGATTTTCAGGACACTTAATGGGCTGCCAGAGGAATGTCAAGGAAGGGAAGACAGATCTTTATGAGCGCCTTGCATTTCCACAGGATCCAAGAAGTTGAGTTGGTTTTTATATGCCACTTTTCTCTACCAGGAGTCTCAGAGAGGCTTACAATCGCCTTCCCTTTCCTCTCCCCACATCAGATACCCTCTTAGGTAGATGAGGCTGAGAGAGTCAGAACAGCTCTATCAGGTTACCCAGATGGCTCCATATGGAGGAGCAAGGAATCAAACCTGGCTTGACAGATTAGAAGTCCACACTCCTAACCACTACACCAATACTATCATGGCAACAAAACCAATTTATAATGGGATATTAGGTACAAAACAATTTCTGGAATATATACATGCATGGTTTAAAAAAAAATCAAAATCAAAACATGTTTCCACATAATGCCATTCCTGGTTGCGCCTATAGAGGGAATAAATATGCCATGAAATAACACAACCTTGTTTGTAAGATGAGGGATAATTTAGAAATTCTCCAGAAAGGTAAAGAAAATGACAGCTGTGGTGGGAAACAGGATGGATTCTGATCCATCAAAATAGTGCTAAAATCACTATTTGGCCAAACTGTCCCAGAAACAAGATAGGTGATTTTTAATTTCCAGCTTCAGCATTCCCCTCCCCACAGTGACCAATCATTCACACAACTTTGAGATGATTGGTTCAGAATGACTTCATGGGAAGTGTTTCGCCAAACCCACAAAAAGAATGAGTGGATCTGTAAAGTCACTCCCAGGGAGGAGACAAGCAGTTAAAACTATCAGCCTACTCTGGCAACATGCTTTGAAAACACTGTATTCCACACCCTCTCAGTTGATCATAAGAGACAATTAAAGGAGGGCTGAAAGAGTGAATACATGAAAGCATCCTTTCCACATCTTGTGCAAGTGCAAATGTGCAAGTGCAAGCCGTGACACCTAAAATACAGAACTCTCTACCAGATCCCCCAGAAAAAGAAGAGTTGGTTATTATATGCCGCTTTTCTCTACCAGAAGGACACTCAAAGCGGCTTACAGTCGCCTTCCCTTTCTTCTCTCCACAACAGACACCCTGTGAGGTGGCTGAGGCTGAGAGAGCCCTGATAGCACTGCTCGGTCAGAACAGTTTTATCAGTGCCGTGGCGAGCCCAAGGTCACCCAGCTGGCTGCATGTGGGGGAGTGCAGAATCAAAACTGGCTCGCCAGATTAGAAGTTTGCACTCCTAACCATTGCACCAAATGGCTCTCTCCCAACCTGCCCCAGGGATCTTATCCTCTCAGTTCTGCCAGTTCATACAAACAGTTATATTCCAAAGGAAGAAAACCACTGAATGGATTCCCTGAAGTGATGCAGGTTATTTCTTCGCTACTGATTCACTTACTGACTGCTTCAACACTATTTATGGTCTGTTACTGCTGATTTATTAGGTTTTATTGTTTATTACCACTATACAACTGCTTCAGGTATTTTACAATGTTTAGCTTTTTGTTCAGTAGCTATTTTTGTTTTTATATTTTAACTTGTGAGCCCCCTCCCAGGGGATATTTCAAAATGCAATAGGGAAATCTCTTAAACAAGAGGATAACCTTCAAACTGAAATGCTCTTGAGAAGCCCTTATGTCAGTTATGAAATCTAAAGGTCACCCTTTGTTTTTAACCAACATTCAATACATCACAGGTAGCAGAAATGCAGGGTAAGAAAACACATCATGCTTGTGGCACAGAAAGAGATTCAATGCAAAGAATAATGTTTAAACAGAATGATCACTAGCAGCCATTGTGGATTTATTTATAACTAGTAATTAAGCCCGCTGCAGCTTAAATGCAGCGGGCACTAGGGTGGCATTGGATTTGGCGGGGGTGGCAGTGGGCTGTGGGTGGACTGTAGGCCGTGGAGGGGAGGGCAAGACAGTCTCGCGTCGTCCGGGGGCTCCTGTGGGCGTTTTGCTGGTGCGGGCTGTACCTGCAGCGTGTGAGGCAGTGGAGCGTGGTTGTGGTCCTCAGATCATCGAAGGGGCGGCGTGCTTGGCGCGGCGTGTGAAGCGTAGCGGCCGCGGCCTGTCCCGGGGGAGCGGCTGGCGGGGGAGGCGGTGGCTGGGCCATCGGGGCAGCCGGCGCCATTGGGGGCGGGCGCGGCGTTGGAGGTGCAGCGGTGGGCGGGAGCAGCAGTTGGAGGCGTCCCGGGGCGGCGGCGAGCTGTGAGCGGCAGGCGAAGGCTGGCGCGGCTGCCGGAGGGGCCAGTGGCGCGTTCTTTCGGCGGCGGCAGTCTCATGGGGCGGTGGGTGCCCTGGGTGGCGTTCTGGCAGCGGCGGCGGCAAGACACAGCGAGAGGCGTGAAGCACTTTGCGCGACTGCCAGGGGCTCCCTCGGGTGGCGGCCTGACGCAGCGAGAGGCGCTTCGCCCTCTCACTGCGTCAGGCCAGGAGCAACTGCGAGCTGCACTGCGCGCGGCTTGCAGTTGCTGGGGCTGGGAATCGGAGGGACCAATCAGCAGGCGCTTTGCGCTTGCCGATTGGTCCCTCCGATTGTCTGTCGTGAGGAAGGGTCCAATCCGGACCCTTCCTCATCACGGACAAATCCTACCTCGGCAGCCCTTAACGATTTATTTAGTCCGTGGCGCCCATGGCGCCACGGGCGATTTAAAGATTATTATATTTGTTTTGTGCCCTACTTCTGGAGACTCAGGTACATAGCAATTTATTTTCTCATGTATAATACAACTTGGTGATTTCCCAAAGAAAAGTTTATATATAAATTATTATATCTAGAACATTACCTTATAGAACAATTTAGCAGTTTCATTTTGTATACATGGATTCCAGTTTTGATCTGAAGTCTGAAAGGAAAATATAAAGTCTCGCTTTAATAGGTACTATGGAATAAATTCCTGAGGTTATCTTATGTCACAAAAGCAAATGGAGAGATTATAGCATGAAGATCATCCATACCAGGGAATTTTCACAGCAAACATTTTCTCCTCCATCTCACTCTACTACACCTGTGTTTACGTAAGCATTACAGGCACAGGGACTACCACTGTCTATGAAATCTGTGGTGAAGAATGACATACTTCCATTCCTCATCATCCACATTCCCATAATTGTGAGTACTATATAAAGAAAAAAATCTCATTTTTCAGATTATTTTATAGGTGTCCCATTGCATTACACCTATCCCTTCCAGGGAAGTACATATATAATTTTCAAAGCATAAAACTAACAACCTCCTGCAACCACATTAAGCAACCTCTTGTGAACTGTTTTAAATGGTTTTGTTAAGGGGGGGGAACTTAGTTCCAGGCCTAAGTAGTATGCAAGCACTCTCCCATTCAAGAATAACCCTTGTCAGAGAGCCCAGTGGGATGACCCTGGGTTATTGTTCTTAGCTTCCTGCTTGGAACCTCTGAGCAACTTCCAGACCTGTAGTTCCTCAAGGTTGTATGTGTACAAGAAAACTAGACTTTGTAGAAATATATGAAGGATTATTAAATTAATAAAGTAACTGACAACACAGCAAAGTCTCTTAATCTCAGCAACAAGAAAACAAAGAAGCTAACTTTTGTAATACATTGAATACCTTGGTATTAGAATGCAACTCACTTGCAGTATAAAATCCAAGCAGTAACATGAAAAGCATTCCACACGTTGCTGTCCATCATGATGAAGCATAATATATCTAAGCATACTAGTATGGTGTTAACATAACTCTCCCTGGCCTAGACCATTATTACTGCTTTCTATCCTATGACACTGGATGGTCTCTTGGGTCCAATCAGGGGTCTTCTACTCAGGAACTTTCCAGAATATGTTGGCAACTGCTCCTAATTCCCCCCCTCCCATTTGGTTATACAAACTGAGCACAGGTTGTCATGATTTGCCCAATTACTACATTCTTGCTTCCAACTTTGAAAGAGATAAGGATGGGGCTTGTAGCAACATTGAAATCATAAACACCTGCTAGCAGGCCTAGGCCTTCTACTATTAACATTAACCCTTGAGGGAATGTCAGAGTGCTGAGCCTTACAACCTTGCAATACATTGCATGAGATTAGTGCACTGGATTCAAGCTCTTTAAATACCAAAAGAAAAATCTGCTTTTGTCTGGCAAGATGCTCAATCATAAAACCATCAGAATGTCTACTTAGAAAGCAAAAGTTCATTAAAAATATCTCAGTTGTCATTCCATGTCTGTAAAGCTGTCTGCCTGAGGCCTATTGAAGCCCAGAGCTAGGTCTTCTGCAAATTACACAATGCATTTTTATTCATGCTTGATTTTTGTGATTAAGTGTAAAATGGTTTGCAGTTCTAAAATTTGCTATCACTTCGGTTTTCATGTTCCTAATCATTATTTTCATGCCAGAGATAATGCACTGCAAATTTAATTTTATATACTTTTTAAAAAAGGCAGAAAACCCCACAAAGTATGGGAAGAGATTTTTTAAAATTAAACATGGGATGAAGTAATAGTGGTTAAAACAAATACCTGTAAACTAAGATTCTGAAGTGAGACACCAAATGACAACGGAATATCTTTGTTAGTTATCTGAAAAACACAAAAACACACACAAATAAACCAAAAATATTAAATTCGTTACAAGCAGTTTGAACTCTGTAACATGTGGAAAGTAGGTTTAAAAAATATATATATCACTTCCCAACAGGCCTACTGAAAAGTGTCCTGCCTCTTTCAGCATGTTAAATACTAGGGTCCATTCCGCACAAGTTTAATGTTGCAGGAGTGTGGCAAATTGTAATCGGTACTAATATGCAGTTATGCACGACGTCGTACACAATCTGCCACACTCCTGAGACAGTCCCGCTAAAAGCGCTTTGTTGTAGCGCTTCCAGGGAAATCCCAAAAGGTGGATTCACCCTCTGGAAAGCGCTACACTCTTGCAAGCGATCTGCAACACTAGCGAAAAAGACCTGTGCGTTAACATCGTTGCGGTTTCAGCAAAGTCCCTCCCCCTGGCTCTCTCCTCTGAACTTCCGGCGAAGCAATTGCCATTTTTTTTTCTCGGAGCGAGCAGAAAGCAACTAACCAACGAGCCTTCATTCACCCAGCGAGGCTTCTCCAGCTGCAGTCCCTTCACAGAGCTGCTTTAAAGCTCGCCTCAAGTCACCAAGCACAACACAGCCCCGTTTACAAGTTCCCTTTATTTTTGGCCGAAAATCACGTACGTGCATGGGGGGGGGGGATTTTTTTTTCACTCGGGGGAGCGTGGCAACGATTAATTGGCAGCTCACAGGCCAGCTGCCAGCTAGATGGGTCTCTACGTTAGGAGGAAGCAAGGAATCAAAGAATCAAGGCATATTCGTTGCAACGTGTGAAAAACCTGTTCTTAAAGGCAAAGGGGCTTTTCTGGAACATGGTAACAACCACCCATTGGCTGCTCGCTTGATTGACAGCCAGGGGCGGGACAAAGCACGGAAAAAATCGCTTCCTTTCTAGCGATTTTTGCCAAGACCAGAAACCTGTGGGAAATGATTGAAATGCTACTGGATTCCACTACAAAGGCAGGTATGCGTTACGCCGAATTCCACTATTTAAAATTCCGTTTTTTCTTTCCGAAAGCAATTTGCCACTTTGAACCTTGTGCGGAATGGGCCTAGGAGATAGCAGGCTTCAATAGGATTTATATAGCAGCTGCTATTCACAATGTAAAAATAATTTCATCCATTGTTTCCTTCTATTGTCTTTGTCCATAACAATTTTTTCCTAACAGCAGAGTGTGGGGTGATTTTCATCTATTCTTCCTTCCCACTGCATGCCTCCAATTCACCCTTAAGGTCACATGTTCCCCAGAAGCAGCATTTTGGGCAGGAGTAAACATTCCAGTTCTGCTGATGGAATGCCTTCTGTTAGCAGAGGTTTTCTGTGGGATCCAAGCCTTTTTCTTACTCTGGTGTGTCTAGCCTTTCAAATCCAAAAACCTTTATTTTAATTTGTTTACAGGGCCTTAGTAATGCTATAGGAAAGAATAATAATAACATTCCTTAAAATACAAGCTTGAATGTGATGGAGAGATAACTGCTAAATTTTCTGCCCATAAAGTTCTACAGAAGAAAGAGTTTAAAAAACAAGATGGAAGCAAAACCAACAACAATAACACAACCTACAAAGAATTCAAACCCAGCTTCCATGAATTCCACTATTTACAGGAAGTTCAGTCTGCATTCATGCAGCATACATAAGGAGCTCACAGCCTGAATCATCACTGAAGCAATATTTTCAATTTCCTTGTAATGTAGAAAATGTATATGTAAAATTGTTTCTGCCCACTACTATTTAAAGAAATATTGAAATACTTACATCATCCTCATATCGAATCTGAATGTTGGAAATTTTCAGCTGAAGATTTTTGATGACCTGAGTTACTAGTTTTTCTACAAAACTGTCTTGCTTCTCTTGTGCTTTATCTAAATTAAAATACAACCCAGTGTTATTAAGCATACAGATTCTAAAACAAGGAGGATGTTAGCAAACTTTAGCAGTTTAATATTATGTACCTTAACTATGGGCCTAGAATGATATAAAGGCATTCAATCACATATGTAATTTGGGCTAGTTTTGCTCTGCATAGTGCTTCCCATAGGCTAAGCAATAAACTACAAGATTTAGAAATACACTACTAGATCCAGTGAAAAGACAGAATTATGCTTATCAAAATGCTGTGTTCCCATCAGTAGTGCAGAGTTTATAGCTTCCTAAATAATTGACCAACTGGGAAACCAATCAACCTGAATCATACCTCTTAAATTATTAGTACCCAAAACATAGCAACCTTTGGCAAAAGCACTTACCACAATTTTAAAGTAATGGTGCATAAGGAAACGCTTCAGAATTGAGTCTAAAATATCTTAACACAGCCCGCGGCGCCACGGGAGCCACGGACTATATAAAGCCGTAAGGGCTTAGTGGGAGGAGTTAGGGCGGGCTCTGTCCGGGATGAGGAAGGGTGCCGATTGGCCCCTTCCTCCAGAACCCTAACCCGGCCGATTCCCGCCCTGCCGACAAGGGAGCCCCCGGCAGCCGCGCATAGCGCGGATGCCGGCGGCTCCCTGCCCGGAGCCCTGACGCGGCAAGAGGCAGAAAGCGCCTCTCACCGCGTCAGGCCGCCGACAAGGGAGCCCCCGACACGGCTGAGCGCAGAGCGCAGCTGCCGGGGGCTCCCTTGTCTAGCGCCTGCTGTATTTTTATTACAGCAGGCATGATTACTAGTATATTACATAATACACAACCACAAGCTGCCATTCAAAACAGCTATTCACAAGATACCAGCTATATTACCCAGCTATTTAAAGTCTAGTAGCATTTCTAATTCATTACCTAAATGTCCAAGAACAACCTAAGAAACCTAATTCAAAAGTTAGTTATACCAGCTTCAAAATAGGACCAGCATCAAGGTATATGTACTAACAGCCAATGGCCTACGGGCTTACAGTTTTTTAATACAAATTTGTATTCATTTGTCTTCTCACAATCTTATTTTTTTTCTTTGCGTTAACTACATTTTATAAGACAAGCTACATGTGACTCATGGATTTAACTTTTACTCTCACAAAAAATATCTGCTTTTTATTTACTTTGATCAGCAATCTTCTGCTTTGCATCTTCTATCCTTTGAAGTTCCCTCTGCTTTGCTTCCAACTGTTGTTTTTCTTCTTTTTCAGCATCGTATTTAATACCTAACAAAATATTTTAATACAAATTATCTACTGGAAACCATACTAAAGACAAGGAGTTAACAGGAAAAAACAACTGAGCTTATGAAAGCAATCAAATTATATATTTAGGTATCCCTGATGGGTTTGCCACAATAATATTTCTCAACTTATATTTTGTGCTAACCTTTGTTGCAGGGTTGCCCACCTCCAGCTGGAGGATGGAGATCTCCCGGAATTAGAACTGATACCCAGACTATTGGGAGCTGTTTCCCTGGAAGCAGTGTGGTGTAGTGGTTAAAAGAGGCAGCTTCTAATCTGGCAAACCAGATTTGATTCCTACTTCCCCACATGCAGTCAGCAGGGTCACCTTGGGCTCATCACAGCACTAAAAGAGCCATTCTGATCAAGGCTTTCTCAGCCTCACCTACCTCACAGGGTGTCTGTTGTGGGGAAAGGGCAATTGTAAGCCGCTTTTAAACTCCTGGGAAGAAAAACGGCATATAAAAACCAACTCTTCTTCTTGGATCCTGTGGAAATGCAAGGCCCTCTCTTTTAAGTATCTGAAAGGTTGTCAATTGGAGTAGGGTAGGGCGCTGTTCTGCTTGATAGCAGAAGATAGGACCTGCAGTAATGGGTTTAAACCAGCGGCCCCCAACCTTTTTAAGGCTGGGGACCGCTTGCGAAGGTGGAGGGAGAGGGTGGCGCATGCGCTGCGCATGCGCGGAGCGGCCGCACATGCGTGTTTGTGCTGCGGTGCCGCACATGCGTGTTTGCACCCCGCCAGTGGGGCGCAAACACGTGCACGCGGCTGTTCCGCGCCCGGAGGTTGACGACCCCCAGTTTAAACTATGTGTAGAACAGTACCAGCTAGATACCAGGAAAAAAAATCTCACAGAAAAGTTCAGCAGCGGAATCAGCTGCCAACCTACAGCATAAAGAAAATATCTGCTGGGATGATGGAAGTCTGACCTATCCAAAATGTGTACACCTTAATTAGAGCATGAAATGGATGCTAAATTCTTCTCTATGTAATACAAGAAAGTATGACTTTTGAGGGTAATGCTTTCCTGGCTTGTTTTGACAACTTGAGCCTCAGGGGAGGCCAGTATATAAATGTAAAATAAATAAATAATCAAAGAATGGTGTGAAGTGTAAATGTAATTTTTTATGTATTTATAAAGTATATATGCTGAGTGAGGCAGCTTAAAATTGGAATAATAGAACAATACCATTAAAACACCACTATTAAAAACAAGCCCATTTACAGTCAGTTATTTTAATAAGATTTCACTATCTTACTGCCTCTAAATCTCTGCATTGTAAACTCCAGAGATTTTGCTCCAAATATTTGTCTTCAATCGGCTTGCTCCCAGGTTGAGTGTGGATTTATTTATTTATTATATTTATATACCACCCTCCCCGAAGGCTCAAAGTGATTCACATAAAACAGAAATGGTACAGATAATTTAGTTTAACAATAATACAGTGATAACAACAAGCAACATAGTAGAACAAAAGAAAAATATGGAGAACATTAAATTAACACATAGCGATATCCCAGGGGGTTGAGCGGAGTTGTATTGGGTGCCATAAGAGGGAAGCTCAGGGGGAGGGCCCATTGGAAGCAGTGGTTCAACCAAATGCCTGATGGAGGAGCTCCCTTTTGCAGGCCCTGTGGAACTTTTCAAGTTCCATCAGGGCCCTGATCTCCTCTGGGAGCTCATTTCACCAGATGGGGGGCCAGGATGGAGAAGCTCTTGCCCTGGTTGAGGCCAAGTGAGCTTCCCTGGGATCAGGGGCCACCAGAAAGTTGGAAGTGCTGGAGCATAAGGCTCTTTGGGGGGTGTAAGCAAGCAATACCTCAGGGTACACTGGGCCCAGACCACATATGGCCTTAAAGATGATAACCAGAACCTTAGGTCTGATCCGGAATTCAACCAGAAGCCAGCACAGCTGCTGGAGGATGGGCTGAATTTGGGACCTCCGAGGTGTTGCTGTGAGAACCCTGGCAGCTGCGTTCTGGACCAGTTGCAGTTTCCGGATCAAAGTCAAGGGTAGGCCTGCGTACAGCGAGTTGCAGAAGTCTGGATTCTTACTAACACCACAGAGATCAGCAGCAGGCTTGAAACAGGATTTAGGAGCACTCCTGAATTCATTTTGATTAAAGTTAACAAATGGTCAACCATAACACTGTAGTGTAGTTGAAGGAAGGGGGATAATTTCTGCAAGAAAGGTGAAATACAAGGATGAGGATATGTACTGTGAACTGATCAATTAATATTGTGTAGAATTAAATCTAGAGTCCAAAGCATACAACTGTAAATATTAGCAGCCAAATAATTTGCTGGTGACATCCAGACTAGACAACGATAATGCACTCTACATAGGCTTCAATGGAGTTAGAACGGTGTAATTCTGTTTAGGATTGCACTGCGAGTTACATAAAAACAATATGTCTATTCACACTTACTGGCTGTAGGCACTATAAGCAAGTAAACACCATCAAGAACAGCTTCAACGGGTTGAGTATAAAGGTTTTGCCATGGAATCTGCAAATTTAGCTGTCCTATAAAATACAAAGAAAAACAAGTCCATTGTATTTGAAAATACTGAAAACATTTAACATGTTGTTGTGTCAATGATTTTTTCAAGAATATTACCAAAATATACTTAAATAGTTAAGCAGTATTACTATTTTTACAAGAATTTTCACATGAGAGATACCCTGAACTCATTCTAGCAACTTGTTTTAATTTTCAGAGTTAAAGCAAAAAAATTTAACAGCTTCTTGCAAGAGTGTTACGTCCTGGATCATTTCTGTTTGTACATGCATTTCTAGACATCATTGGAGTACCAACATTCTGAATATAATTCATGTTAAAAAGAAGGCATATTGTCATGAGATAGAATGCTAAGGCCACTGACAGATCCACAGGTTTCCTTTCAAATGGAAGACCACACAAAACACACATAGTGAAGTTTATTCAGAATATGTTGGAGAATAAAATTGAAAATAATTATTTTCAGTGTTTTATTTATTTATAACATTTATTAGCTGCCTTTCTAGTTTGCAGAACTCTAAGAGGCTAATAATGTAAATAAAACAATTATATAAAATGCATAGAAGATCACTCTTCAAAATCACAATTAGTATCCCATTGCTTACAAACATGTATCCCCCCTGATATCTCAGAGCTCACATGAAACAGTTTACAAGTTATAGTAACTTTTGCTTTACCAGTAATAAAATGTCTGTCTTCTGGTCCATAGATGATACATAAAATTAATTTGTTCACAGACAAAACAAGTTTGTTACCTTTTTTGCAGGCAGTGATTCCAACCTCCAAAATCCTAAATTCTGGATTCCTACTAAGAGCTGATTTCACTGACAGACATTCACTAAAAATTTGTGGCTATCTAAGGATGTCAGCAATTAGCAAACTTTATATTACAAAACAAATGGATAATGAATACAGATCTTCTTTCAACAGTCCTTTGAGCCAAATGAAGTTGCCAAATTCTATCAGATTTTCATGACAGGGCAGATTGAATAGGCATTACCACATAAACAATGTGATCTGCTTGCTAACAAAGATGTTTCCAGGAAGACACACAGAGCTGCACTCTAATGAACGTCTCTGATTTCAGCAGAGGCAACAGTCTTTGATTTAGGTTACAACTTTGGAATTTCATCTAGAAAGATAAACATGGCATATTCTAAAGTGAATGGATCATGCTTGTGACCACTCAGTTTTCATTATTTAGAAAATAATGAATATTGAAGATTTCTTTGCTGAAAAATCTTTTTAGCCTCCATGTGGCCCCAATAATTGAATTTAGCTATCTGCTGATGAGTGGGAGGGGGGAAGTACACATGGCTAATAATATACAGATAGGCTGAGGCTAGCTAGCAAGCAATCTTGAGGGGAGAAGAAGATACGTAAATCTCTTCCTCCCTTTCCCCTCTCATCAACAGCCTTTAAGAAGCAAACAGTGAGCTGCACTGCTTGCTTCCATTCAGGTTAACTATCAATAGGCACCGGCAAAAGCTTGTGGCTAAGCATTGCTACACGCTGTCAGTGTTACATGCAATGAAAACAAACAGATGTACTGTCTTCATTCAGACTAGAGGAAGGGAATAAATATTTTCCCACATTTATGAACTTTATATAATAGTGGAAAGTGCCATCAAGTTGAAGATGACTTATGGGGACCCAGTAATGGTCAAGGTAGCCTTTGTGATGCCTTGGACTACTGCTGTCAGCCACTATTTTTAGAAAAAATAAGCTAAGAGATGACAAGGAATGGCAGGGAGGAGAATAATATGAAAATTTCTATAACCCTAAAATCTCCCTTTCCAGCATTATTTAAATTTATTTATTCATATTTTTATACCGCCCTCCCCGAAGGCTCAGAGTGGTTTACATGTAACTGAAACTATACATGTTGCGAGATCATTAGTTTCAACCTGCCTATTCCCCTCCTCCGACCTCTCACTATTCAACTAATCCAGGGGTAGTCAAACTGCAGCCCTCCAGATGTCCATGGACTACAATTCCCAGGAGCCCCTGCCAGCATTCGCTGGCAGGGGCTCCTGGGAATTGTAGTCCATGGACATCTGGAGGGCCGCAGTTTGACTACCCCTGAACTAATCTGAGAAACTCTTCCTAAAGTATTCTTAGTTCTCATTAGGCTATTTTGGATTCTGATATATTTTTCTGCATACCAAGCATACTGAAGCCATTTCCTTGACTGTGGACAGCCCCCCCCCTTTTTTTGTTTGCTTTCATGATCAAAACAGGGACCAGTCAGTTAATTTGAAGAAGGGATGATTGTAGGTTACCAGCTGATGAAAGAAACTCTACAGGTTTTATCTGATTAGGTCTGCATAAATTACTGCAAGAAAAAATAATAATTTTAAATAAAAAGTACACTTTCAGATAATGCCTATATATGTTGTTACAAGTGAAATCTTAAGGTTTTTTCTTCATGGGAAAATGCCTCTAATAAAACTGTCTACTTGCATTCAAATTACTTCTTACTGCTGCCATTCTATAAAAGTAAAGGTATCCCCCGTGCAAGCAGAGTCATGTCTGACCCTTGGGGTGACGCCCTCCAGCGTTTTCTTGGCAGACTCAATACAGGGTGGTTTGCCATTCCCTTCCCCAGTCATTACAGTTTTACCCCCCAGCAAGCTGGGTACTCATTTTATCGACCTCGGAAGGCTGGAAGGCTGAGTCAACCTTGAGCCGGCTCCTGGGATTGAACTCCCAGCCTCATGGTCAGAGCTTCAGACAGCATGCCGCTGCCTTACCACCCTGTGCCACAGCAAAATATGTAATGACTAATCAAATAAATACTGAGATTCTGATCAGGTCTTTAAAAACCTTCAGGGCTGCTTGAATTAAAACAGAATTAAATATACAGTCTCCAAAAAAGAGAGAGAGAGAAGCTCCAAGCACTTAGAAGATTTAAAGCATGTGTATAAAGGGAAAAGGTTATAGCAAAAAGACTGTAAAAAACTAAAAACTTACCAATGTGACCAGCTTTAACTTTAAATGGTACATCAAACTGATACTGTAAAGAAAATGTTGTTTCAGCGATAAATTATTAATTTCAGTACAAAGATTTACATGTGCACAAACATCTTAATTTATACTCATTTTAGCATGAAAATACAATTTTGAAATGCGGTATAAAGAAGGAATTGCTATTACATAGCACAATGTAATGTGGTATAAGGAATTGCTATTATACACAATTCTGATACTACTTGTATTGGACTTGGGTTATGATTGCCAACCTCCAGGTTGCCAACCTCCCACTATTATAATTGATCTCCAGATGCTCAAGGTCAGTTTCCCTGGAGAAAATAGCTATTTTGGAAGATAGAATTTACAGTATTGTACCCGGCTGAGGTTCTTCCCCCTCTTCAAACCAGCATCCAATCCCAAAATCTTCAGGTATTATCCAACCTAGAGCTGGCAACCCTAACTTGGGTTGTAATGCTGAGAACCTTGTGGGTGCACATAGCATCATAAGATGGTCTATTAGAAATGGCGCTTACTGCCATATTAGAACGACATATTCTCCACTGCTCACAGTAGACTTCATAATCTTTATTATAGGACGTAAGGAAACGCTTGAGGGAAAGGAGTTGACTCTGGCAAGAAGGAAGGCCCTCCTAGCCAAATGAGAGTCCAACTGATAAAGATAAGCAGGTAGGAGTTTATAGGTGGATGAAATGTCCCAGAATTGGGGGGAACAAGTATTACATGGGATGGAAATTACCTCGAAAATGTCTTTTTCACTCAGACCCATAAGCCACATAATATCAAGCCAAATATTTTTCAGTTTAAGTAAAATTCTATTGTACCAACTGGAAATGTTTGGGTCGCACAATAGGTCACATAGCAAGCTACCAGAGTAGGCTGAGAAATAAATTCTCAGCCAATATTTGAAGATCGGTAGCCAAGCTTTCAAAGCCAGGTGTTGCTGACCTAATTCAATAAGGATAGTTCAATTTGCGACACTTTTGGGTACCTCAAGTAAGGATCTTAAAACATAGAATGTAGAGACTCCAATTCAGTATTAAGGTCAAAGATCCAGATTGGAATGCTGTACAAAATTTGCAGGATGAATTTCACTGAATACATTTTTAACGCAGCTGAAATATTTTTATTCCCATTTTGATGGTAGAATTTAGTAAGGAGAGCTAGGGATGTTTTCATGGTTTTGGCTGCTTCCTATGATGTACCCATGTGTTGTTAAAAGAAAAGTTGAAACCAAGGTATTTGAAAAGGGACACTTGTTCAATACTGTGCCCATCAATCTTCCATGAATATTTATAGCGGATTCTTGCAAAAATTAAGATTTAATTTTCTCAAATTTTATTTCCAATTGATTTTTGTGGCAATAGACCATAAAGCCATGTAGGTACGTGATCTAGACAGGATGGTGTCATCAGCAAATAAAAGTAAAGGCGTTGGTCTTTCCCCCAAAATGGGGAGATGACCACTTATGGACTGCAGAAAACCAGGGAGATCGTGGAAAGGCTGTAGGCAACTGTTATGGAACTCACCATCAGGGGCAGCTCTCACGCAGCAGGGATCTGCAGCCTCGAAGCCTCAGAGAGAAGTGGAAGGAGGGAGTGGTCAGGGGTGGGGGATGGAAGATGATTGGCTGGCTGTTGGACAGGCAGACGAGTTGGGAGGAGGAGACACTCAGGGGCGGGACAACTACCCTGAGTGGGTGTTAAGTGCTGAGTGGCACTTAAGCTATGAGACACCTCCTCCAAGGACTTACCAGAAATATTAAGTTGAACAGAGAGTGTGTTTAATACTACTAAAATAGGTATTTTGTTAGTTTCTTTACCATTCTTCTAATTTAGCTTTTTCCCAAGTTATACCCACAACAGATTATCACACAACATTCAAAGGAATCAGAACAATAGAAGTTTTAAAACCCCATAAAATAATCAATGTTGCCCTTGATATACTCAAAAAGCCCTCCTTAACAACTCCATTTCACTGAACTTTCTGCAGGTCAGAGGAATATTCCTGATTCTCTCAAAAAGGCCATTCCACACCAACTTTTTTGTTGTTCTTGGAGTACTTTAGCTTCATCCTTTGGTTTAAATATGACTTCTCTCTTGGTGCTGCTATATCCTTATCTAAACAGCCATTATATAATTACAGGCAGAGGACACATAAGGATTTGCAGGGGCATCTCACCACCTCCCCACTATTTCCTCTTTCCCTTCCACAGCAACCCCTCATCTCCTTACCTTTCCCTGCCTCCAGTCTGGAGCCAGTGCATAGGAGAGGACAGGTTGAATATGTGTTCTCCATTGGGCCCTAGTAAGGACCCAAGCTGCTGCATTCTGGACCATTTGGAGTTTCCAGAGCAACCCTACACACAGTGAGTGACAGTAATCTAGCCTGGATGTGACCATTGCCCAGGTCACAGTGGCTAGGTCAAATGACGACAAGTAGGGTGCAAGTTGTTGAGCCTGGTGAAGGTGGTAGAATGCCTGGGAAGCAACATTTGCAATCTGAGCCTCCATAGATAGAGAGGCTTCCAGAGTCACACCCAGGCTTTTGACAGCAGCTGAAGGTGTCAATTTATTATCATTATTTTTCATTTCTATGCCACCTTTTCCCAAGGGTTCAGGGGATCCCATCACGAGTTGCATTACTTCTCACATGGCATGCCAACCCAGCCAAAGGACTGCCATCTTAGCTGGATTCAACTTCAGCTCACTCCATTTGAGCCAATTCACCACAGCCTCTGGGCACCTAGCCAAGGAGTCTGGGGGTGTGGATGGATGGCCAGCTATCAACAGGAATACCAGTGTAATCAACATACTGGCAATAATCCAGTCTGAAACACCAAATCAGCAGAGCAATATTTAGATATTAAATAACATTGGGGAGAGAATAGCTCCCTGCAGGAGCCCACATACCAGGGCCTACTGCTGAGAGGTCTCCCCCACCCCCAGTGCAAGCCTCTGTCCCTGACCTTGGAGAAAGGATTGTAGCCTTTTAAGGGTTACACGCTGTATCCCCATATCAGATAGGTACTGGGCTAATCAATCATCATCAATTATGTCAAATGCTGCTGTCAGATCTAACAGAATCAGTAGCGCTGACTTGTCTAGATCCACTTTATTCTGAAGATGTTCCAGGAGGGTAACCACAGCCATCTTCACCTCATGTCCAGGCTGGAGGCCAGACTGGAATCTGCCAAGAGCTTATATTTCATCCAGGAAATACTGAAATTGTTCTGTGACCACATGTTCAATTATCTTTTCCAGAAATGGCAAGTACGAAACCAGGCAATAGATGGCTGGGTTGGATGGCTTCAGTCCTGCTAAATAGTTTTTTTTTTTTTTTAAAGACATGGTAAGGGTATTAAGATTCTGTATGATAGGCTTCCTTTCCGATAATTATCTACCCCCATGTTCCCCCTCTGCATATGAAGGCATATGAAGGCAGTATCTCATACTTGGATTTTACTAAAGCTTTTGATAAGGTTCCTCATGATGTTCTGATGAATAAATTGAAGGACTGCAATCTGGATTTTCAGATAGGTGGATAGGGAATTGGTTAGAGAACCGCACTCAAAGAGTTGTTGTCAATGGTGTTTCATCAGACTGGAGGGAGGTGAGTAGCGGGGTACCTCAGGACTCGGTGCTCGGTCCGGTACTCTTTAACATATTTATTAATGATCTAGACTAGATGAGGGGGTGGAGGGACTGCTCATTAAGTTTGCAGATGACACCAAATTGGGAGGACTGGCAAATACTCCAAAAGATAGAGACAGAGTTCAACAAGATCTGAACACAATGGAAAAATGGGCAAATGAGAACAAGATGAAAATAAAGATAAGTTTAAAGTTAGGCATCTGGGTCAGAAAGATGAAAAGCATGCCTACTGGATGGGGGATACACTTCTAGGTAACACTGTATGTGAACGAGACCTTGGGGTACTTGTGGATTGTAAGCTAAACATGAGCAGGCAGTGTGATGCAGTGGTAAAAAAGGCGAATGCCATTTTGGGCTGTATCAACAGGGCATCACATCAAAATCACAAGATGTCATAGTCCCATTGTATACGGCACTGGTCAGACCACACCAGGAGTACTGTGTGCAATTCTGGAGGTCTTTCTTCAGCCTGAAGAAAAGGAGGCTGAGAGGGGACATGATAGCCCTCTTTAAGTATTTGAAAGGTTGTCACTTAGAAGAGGGCAGGATGCTGTTTCCGTTGGCTGCAGAGGAAAGGACACGCAGTAATGAGTATAAACTACAAGTACAATGATATAGGCTAGATATCAAGAAAAAAATTTCAATCAGAGTAGTTCAGCAGTGGAATAGGCTGATGAATGGTGAGCTCCTCCTCACTGGCAGTCTTCAAACAAAGGTTGGATACACTCTTTTCTTGGATGCTTTAGAAAGCTTTGGGCTGATCCTGCGTTGAGCAGGGGGTTGGACTAGATGGTCTGTGTGGCCCCTTCCAACTCTATGATTCTATGATATGGTTACAAGACTGTATGGATTGCTGCTAAAACAGTAACAACCCTCACTTGCTTGCTTATGTCTCTACTTCCAGGTGCCAGCTGCTTCCTCTGATAGGCAAGATAAGTAAACAAGCCTCTAACTCAGGGATTCCCATCCAGGGATCCACAGCCTTTCCATAGCCATTGCCGGATCAACACTCACCCACCTGAATGAACAAGTAAAAGGCAATGATATCTACGAGATGGTGCCACCTCCCTTTGGTTGGTTGCAATTGTTTCTACTCACACAAGTGAGCAAATGGTAAAAAGCATCTTGTCAGAGGCAGGCAAGTGAATAAAGCATACACAAATGGAATGATGATCAAAGGTAGAGGAATCAGTTTCTCTGGGGCCCAATCCTGCTACCATAGTGGCGGGCCTGTAGTCAGGGATCCTCCTGAGCCCAGTTCTGTACTTATGGATGCCTTGAAAGAAAATATGTTCCACATCCTCAAGGAAGTACACTTCACTTTTGCTACTCTTATAACAATATATGGATTTGTTTTGATACATACAATACATTTTAAAAGGACTGCAATAATTCAAGGGTACATTATTTCTTACTTAAATTCTGATTAGTTATTGCGGGGCACATTTCATCTATACCGGTGGTTTTTAAACTTTTGCTGGGTCCCGGACCCTTCTAAGAATCTGATGGCAGCCATGAATCCTCTCCCGAGAACTATCTGCAGATCTGTTTGATCATTTACTGGTCACACAGCAACTTTAATTTCAATCGGGTAAATGCATGCTAGTTTATTTTCTATTTAACACTGGTCATTCACAAGTAATAAACATGATACTAACAAGTTTGGAATGGCCCAGATCTTCATAGCCCAGGTTAGCCCTGCTTAATCAGATCTTTTAAGCTAAGCTCAGTCAGTATTTGTTAGCACTTAAAAGGGACAGCACCAAATAAGTCTAGGATGGCTACACAGAGGCCTGGCTTCATGTCCTGCTTATGGACCCCCTGAAACACACAGGTTAACAACCCATGATCTATATTAATTTTATAGATTATATCCTGTACATAATTTTTCTTGTCTTGTTTGAAGGGAGGCAAACTAAAAAAGTTTACAAAATTTTGAATGGTAACTAGATTCAGGTGAGTAGCTTTGTTGTTCTAAAGTTAAAGTAACAGAACAAAGTTTTGTCAAGTAGCTCCTTTAAGACTGAGCTGGAGTCAAACTTTGTTCTATACCTTTAGGAAAGTTGTATTAGGTAAGTGCTTTGACTTTGTATTTTCAATTTGGAGTTCATACTACGTTGGTTGATACATTTGTAATCCTATATTCAAAGTTTCACAATGTCAATGGGGACAGTTTGCGGCTCACAATGTCTTTTAATTTTGTAATTCAATGTCCTATACTGCAGTGGTCCCCAACCTTTTTATCACCGGGGACCACTCAACGCTTGACAATTTTACTGAGGCCTACTGCCCTAACGCTCTCTGACACTGGTCGCTATGGTAATGTTTAAACATCCTTTCAAAATAACATACAGACACGCCACAACAATGAACATAAGGAACATTTTATTTTCATGGAAATTTTAACTCATGACAATGACAAATCAATGGGAACCCTGAGCTTGTTTCTCTGCAACGAGATAGACCCATGTGCGCCTGCCGGATCGTGGATGAAGTAAAGGGCCGGTGGGGGGGGGGAGAAGGCGTCCTTCGCGGCCCACCTCCAGTTAGTCAACGGACCACATGTGGTCCGCGGCCCACAGGTTGGGGATCGCTACTATACTGTATGATTGAGCTCCCCCCCCCTTCTGTACACTAAGCAGCCTTGAGTCTCAATGAGAAAGGCAGGCTATAAATAAGCTAACCAAGTAAATAAATCCTAACAACAATATTTATATTGTGCTTGGTTTGAACTTACCAGTGCATTTTCCTTTATTTCAAGATTCTTAAGTGCTACAGCTCCTGTTGGAAAAAATATATAAAGTTTCAATTATAACAATTTTCATTTACATACTTCTAAAAATATTCTCCCTGCTTTGTGTATTATTTGCAGTTGTCTAGAAAAGATACTAGCTTATGTTCAAAGATTTTTCAGACTATACTATACTTTGTTCTAGGAATGTAAGGACTCTTTTCATACATTATCTATCTTTCCTTTTGAATTAAAATTTTATTGAATCTGATATCATCACTGAACTAAACACGTGCTAAGCATAATTTCTATTACTGGTAAAAAATTGCAAGATACAGACAACTGCCCATTCCATAAAAATATACAGAAACACAAAAACCCATGAGTTATGAGAGGAAAAAAAATCAATTTTATTTTGGAAATTACATTTCTTGCACATATGCACATGCGCACTCACAATTTCTAGGCCATGTTATAGGTTTTAGCAGGATTTTCAAAATGCAGCTTTGCTTCTGTTAATCAACCACACTAATCATGAAAGGCAGATCAATTATTACTCTACTGTCTATTATGAGTTGCTACTCACAATGGTAGACACAATCCAATGGTGAAATTCAATTGCTAAAGCTTTTTTTATGACTAAGAGGAAAATTCTGCTTTATTTGATGTCATATATTGTTGTGGTAAACGAATGTATTTTCAAATATGAAAAACATAGATATACATTGAATTTTAACTCTGAGTATTTTATCCCCACCCAAAGCATTTAACACCAGTAAAGGTAAAGGTAAAGGTATCCCCTGTGCAAGCACCGAGTCATGTCTGACCCTTGGGGTGACGCCCTCTAGCGTTTTCATGGCAGACTCAATACGGGGTGGTTTGCCAGTGCCTTCCCCAGTCATGACCGTTTACCCCCCAGCAAGCTGGGTACTCATTTTACCGACCTCGGAAGGATGGAAGGCTGAGTCAACCTTGAGCCGGCTGCTGGGATTGAACTCCCAGCCTTATGGGCAAAGCTTTCAGACGGCTGCCTTACCACTCTGCGCCACAAGAGGCCCTTGTGGCACTCTGCGCCACAAGAGGCCCTTTTTACCTTAACACCAGTACTATATCAATTTTTTAAAGTGTTATTTCAATGTTTTTCCTAGATGCCTGAAACTGGTTTCCTAAATAAACAAGCCCTTTTCTGTTTCTTTTTGCAGACTTTTACTGTGAGCCCTTTCCTTTTATTAAGATGATGATGATCTTTTGCTCAGAGGTCTTAAGCATAAAAACCAATACAATGAAACATAATAAAATACACGACAATAAAATATTACAACATTCATACAGTTTCCATGGAAAACATTAGCAAATTAAAAAACATTTGATAAAAACGTAAACAAATTAATATTAACAAAATTTAGCAATAGATTGTGTTATTACTGGATCTGCAAACAGAGGACACATTAGGATTCAGTAGGAAGCTGGTATTTGTTCAAAATAGGCAAAATCCAAAGTACAATCAATTAATGGCAAAATTTATTTGGATATCTTATCCCACTTTTATCTCCTGCAAAGCAAGACTCAAAGTCGCTTACAAAACAAACAGCATCAAAAATTTAACAACAGAGTACCACAATATAAAAAACAGAAAGAAACAGCATCAAGGAGGGAAGACTACACAATGGGAGGAACTCAAACCCTGATGGAACAGTCTCCCCTGGCAAGCACATCAGCACAGACAAACCTCCTTTTCAAGGAGGAGAGACAGAGAGAAAGGAAGGAAATGAAGAGAGTAAGTAACGAAGTCATAAGTTAGGAAGGAAGGCAGGCAGTGAGGTAGGTGAACTGGGATGGGGCAGGGGTGTGTGCGAGGAGGGGAGCGGGGGGGGGGGGAGATGGCCGCGGGGGGGAGATGTGTGTGTGTGAGTGCAAGGGCCGTCGGAGTGCAGGGGGATCGCGGGAGCGAGGTGGGGTGGGAGGGGAAGAGCGGTGTGTGTGTGTGTGTGTGTGTGTGTGTGAGAGAGAGAGCACGTGCGTGCAAGGGCCGTTGGAGCGTGGGGGGTCGTGGGCGAGAGGTGGGGGGAAGAACGCGGTGTATGTGTGTGTGTGGGGGGGGGGCAAAGCGGCAGCGGAGGGTTCGGGGGGTTGGGTGCTTTTGGGGGGAGGTGGAAAACCGCATTGGGTGGGTTGGGTGGTGGGAAGCGGTAGCCGCTGAGGGGTGGAGGGGACGTGAGGGCGTGGGGCAGTGTACCTGCCTATGGCAAGGCATCCTCCTGTCACGGCCTCCACCAGCTGCCGCCGCCAGCAAGCTGTCCCCGGTGGGTGGGCGGCTGGCTGGTGCTGCGGTGAGCGGCGTAATGGCAATGTGGGTGGAAGGCGGAAGTGGGGGCGGGTCAGGAGGTGCAAAGCACCTCCCAACTGGTGAGGTTGGTGGCAAGGCTTCTGCCGGCTCCGGGCGCTCCTTCGCTAGCGCGAAGGAGCGCCCAGGGCCAGCAGAAGCTGCTCCCGCCCAGCCCCGCTGCATTTTACCCGCTGCATTTTGCCTGCAGCGGGCTTATTTACTAGTTGACTATAATTTTCCAAATACCTGAAATGTCTATTGCCTTGCAGGATCAAAGCCTCATAGTGAGGACCCAATCTAATGCATAACTGTATAACAGATGGATAAGTATTGGCTCAATTGGTTCAGTATATTCCCTAAGATATATATCCCACCATGTGTGAACCAGTATAAGGAAAGGGGAAGCTGCATGAAATCCAAAAGTACTAGGTCCATAACTGTGGGGTCCACTTACTGTTTACTGCTATTGTGCAACATTATGTATTGTCTCACTGGTCTCCTTTTGGGCAGCCATCCAATAATGTAGGATCAAGTGTCTGCCTAGCCTCCAACACAAGCAACAGCTGTGGTGGCCACTGTGCTTTCAGCTGTCCAGCTATACTGTTGCTAACTCTAGCCAAGCTTCTGCATTGATGGACACTGGGATTTCTGCTACAGTTGCCTCTGCTGAGTGAGCTACTGAAGTGTATGAGGGCATTAACTAGAATTGCCATGTTTTTTCTCTTTTCCTGAGCTTTGGGAAAAGGAATTGTTGCTGCAGGAAAGGATGAACTGCAGAGTTCTAGAGAGCATGTTCAGGAGTTTTCCCAGTCAAATCACAGTCCTTATGCCAGTGAAAGGAATTGCGTTCTCTTTGTCCCTTCCCTTTTCTTGTGTTCTGCATCTGGGCAGCAACATGAGGTCAGCCGGCATACTACCACATTAACATATGCCATGTGTCGGTTTCTGTTAGGCTGTTATGAGAACAATGTCAACACACTGTTATGTAATTAATAGATTTGCTATAGACTATGATGCTATTGCTAGTCTCCCTGCAACTTGGAATAAACTCTCTCCTTGACATATTTTCATCTGCTGAGTGTGTATATGAGACTAGAGGCACTAAAACAGCAAGAGTGCCAAGAGTCTTATGATGAGGCTCTCTGACAGGAATGCATATGGCTATCATGTAGCTCCTGTCCACCAAGCACCCATGCAATAGCTTAAACAGATATGCTGAACCCAGGACATGAGGAAAACAATGAAAATGCCTGGAAACTCAACAGCAGCAAAAGCCATAGACAAAATAAACCTCAACTAGCAGCAGTTCTAGAGGGAAGGGTAATAATTCTGCCATGTAGCAAGGCACAGGACAAGGCTATGGGTAAAAGGTAAAGGTATCCCCTGGGCAAGCACTGGGTCATGTCTGACCCTTGGGGTGACGCCCTCTAGCGTTTTCATGGCAGACTCAATATGGGGTGGTTGCCAGTGCCTTCCCCAGTCATTACCATTTACCCCCCAGCAAGCTGGGTACTCATTTTATTGACCTCAGAAGGATGGAAGGCTGAGTCAACCTTGAGCCAGCTGCTGGGATTGAACTCCCAGCCTCATAGGCAGAGCTTTCAGACAACATTTCTGCTGCCTTACCACTTCCACGCCACAAGAGGCTCTTAAGGCTATGGAAGCATCAAAACATTAACACACTATTTAGGGACAGCTGTGAAGGACTGTCATCTCTGAACAGAAAAGAGCAAGCAAACAAAATAAAATGTGACATGACAGAGTGGGTCTACATTTTTAACCTCTGGTTAAAGGTAAAGGTACCCCCTGTGCAAGCACCGGGTCATGTCTGACCCTTGGGGTGACGCCCTCTAGCGTTTTCATGGCAGACTCAATACGGGGTGGTTTGCCAGTGCCTTCCCAAACCTCTGGTTATTAGAATCATAGAATCATAAAGTTGGAAGGGGCCATACAGGCCATCTAGTCCAACCCCTTGCTCAACGCAGGATCAGCTGAAAAGTGTGTATCCAACCTTTGCTTGACGACTGCCAGTGAGGGGGAGCTCACCACCTCCTTAAGGCAGCCTATTCCACTGCTGAACTACTCTGACTGTGAAACATTTTTTCCTGATATCTAGCCTATATCGTTGTACTTGTAGTTTAAACTCATTACTGTGTGTCCTTTCCTCTGCAGCCAATGGAAACAGCATCCTGCCCTCCTCCAAATGACAACCTTTCAAATACTTAAAGAGGGCTATCATGTCCCCTCTCAACCTCCTTTTATCCAGGCTGAACATTCCCAAGTCCCTCAACCCATCTTTATAGGGCTTGGTCCCTTGGCCCCAGATCACTTCTTGGCCCCAGATCACTATGACTTCTTCTGATTTTGATGTGATGCCCCTGTTGATACAGCCCAAAATGGCATTCGCCTTTACCACTGCATCACACTGCCTGCTCATGTTTAGTTTACAATCCACAAGTACCCCCAAAGTCTCGTTCACACACAGTGTTACCTAGAAGCGTATCCCCAGCCAGTAGGCATGCTTTTCATTTTTCTGACCCAGATGCAGAACTTTACACTTATCTTTATTAAATTGCATCTTGTTCTTTGAGCACTCTCAGGTGCATTTCATCTGGCCCAGGGAATTTGAACTCATCCAGTGCAGTTAAATGCCTATCAAAAACTTCTCTGTCCATGTCAACCTGTCACCCAGACACATCTCCTGGCTACTGCCATCTCTAGATGTGCCTAAACTCTTTGACCTGTGGGAAAAAAACAGATGTAAAATAGGCGCTGAATCTTTCTGCTCTCTCTGCATCCTCCGTTACAGTTTGTCCATCCTCACCCAACAGTGGGCCTATTGGCTCCTTTACTTTACGTTTGCTCCTCACATAACTGAAAAATCTTTTCTTGTTACAGTGGGCTTCCCTGGCCAATCTTAGCTCACTCTCAGCTTTGGCCTTTCTGATGATTGATCTACAGTGCCTAGTAACTTTTGTTCATTTATCTCACTCTGCAACAATATGTTTAACAAAGGTGTTGCTAGTCACTGTGTCAATATATTGTTGAGGAATAGATTGGGAACAATAGCGGTGGAATAGTAGAGCTCAGGCTTTATCCATTACCAGCAGGGCTACATCACAGGAAGACACCATTATTATTTCTAGATATGCATACACAATTCTGCTTTAACATCCTTGAGAATTATGCAAATATATCCTAAACTGAACTAAAAAAGTATTCTCAAATAATTTTTAAGATCCCTGAAAAGGCTATTATTTTTCTAAATTCAATGGTTGAGCTACTTATCCTTTGGCTATCATTGTTTTCATGACCAATCTGGAACCGCTTGATGAGTGGTATCATATTTGGTTAAGGGGTAAGTGGGCGGAGAGTGGGCGGTGCCGGTCTGAGTGAGTAGCCAAACAGAAGGCGCAAAATGGCTTCGGATTGGCCCCTCACCCGGATGGACAAGAGTTCTAACCAGTCAGGTGAGGGCCCAATCGGAAGGCGCGAAGCACCTTGCGATTGGGCCCTCACCAGCACAAGCCAGAGCTCTGTCCAGAAGCCACACCAACCACCATGAGTAGGCAATCAGTTTGGCCGCTGGCCTCGCCACTGAGGAAGGCGGCCGGGGATGGCTTCCCCTGGGCCCGCTGAGCAGGCCTGCTGCCTCACAGAGGTGGCGGGCCTGCTTGGAGGGCCCAGGGGAAGCCGTGCCATCGGTGGGGCAGATGGCTCCCCCTGGGCCCGACAAGGAGGTGGGCCTGCTCGGAGGGCCCAGGGGAAGCTGCTGGCGGGGTGGGGGGTCCAGGAGCGGTGTCCCTGGGGCCCGACAAGCACACCTGCCACCTCGCTGAAGCGGTGGCGACGGAGCCCTTCAAAGCCCGTTCTTAGGAACGGGCTTTGAATCTAGTACACTATATAATACTGCTATTTAAAACAAGAGATTAGAATAAGGAAAGTATATTTATCATTCATAACTTATCATTCTTTTCGGAATTCTCTGCCACATCTATTCCTAGACAAAATGTTAGATTTGGAGAAATAATGCTAGGCTTTAAATTCAGGTTGATTAGGCATTTTTGTAGCAGTCTGCATTCTCTCAGCTCTGCTATAGCAGCTGTAACAAATCAAATATTACTAGTTCTAAACCAGCTTTTTAAAGTTGACTCTAAAGTCTACAGTGCTAATCTAAAGATTTTCGCCAGCCGAGGCAGAGTTTATTTTAAAGGGTTCAAGGTATTTAAAGATGATATTTACACACAAGCCCTTTAATTACCATTCATTATTCAATCGCCATAGTAGCTGACTTAAACACCCTGTTTTATTAGCAACAGCTAGGTCACAAAAACTGTGATTGGCTGCAACAGGAAAGTAGAAATTTTGCCATTGCTATTTAAACAAGCTCTAGGTCTGTGAGCAAGGGTGTCTCACAAATGAATTGTACAAAAAGGTAAGATAAGTGTGTTATAGATTTTTTAGAAAATCTAGTCACACCCACAGTGTGTTACAGGTATGACTACTGAAGTTGTAGGTATGTGCTGAGTTCAGTGAGCTCATAACGTTGTGCAGATTGCAGACCTAGAAAAACTAAGAGACAGGAATACACAGATGAGATTTTCAGAGACCTGCTGAAGGTATCCTATTGCCACAGAGATAATTTTTCTAACAAGAAGGATGCAGGTCTTTGTCATACTTTGATGCCCAGCAGGCAAAAGACTCCACTTTCTGTGGTCAGAAAGAAGATATTACCTCTGTCCCCTCCCACCTGTATTACCCCAGGTCCTGCTGGGAACAAGAAGTTCCTCCAGAGGAAATTCCTTCGTCTGCTAGGTAATTCTGGGAAGTCCCCACCCCAATACCTGCTTCCTGGCTAGGCCAAATAGCATTTGTAGGGAGGAGAACAAGTGATTAATGTCACCCCTCCTCTCTCCAAAGCTAAGCAACCTTTGTCCTTTTGAAAAATCCTGGAAAGGGCAGGAGGCATTTCATCACAGGTGTTATTAGACTTTACTCTGTAAATAGCCTAGAGTATGCTCTATGATACAGACGTGGGCAATGGTGAGCCATCTCTAAATATCTCTTGCCTGGCTGTCAGACAATCCTAGGATCTCCTGGCTATACTACACACTTAAAAAAATTCATGCAGGAAAACTTTTGAAATAGTCTCTTTTATAGTAGTCAGACATTGCAACTAGGTCAAGGTCATTTAGTCTAACCCCTTGCACAATGCAGTAACTCACAAGTCCCTGGCCACCCAAAGTGACCCTAATTTCATTCTCAAGTGATTCCTCCCCCACCCCAAATCTTCAGAATTCAGCCTGGCCTGGAGGAAATTCACCTACCATCCCACAATGGCAATCAGCAATGCCCTGGTATGCAAGGAAGGGCCTCAAGAGACAAACACTGGCACATCCCTTCCTGCCCACCCGCTCACACTATGCCTACTTTCATAAAATCCACATTTCTATCAGATGACTATCTAGCCTCTGCTTAAAAACTTCAAAACAAGGAGAACCCACCATCTTCCGGTTCTACTGAGAACTGCTCTATCAGGAACTACACCCGGAAGTTTAGACAAAAATTCATTTGAATTAATTTCTAGTCTGACCATTTAGGTCTGCTCCATTTTCTATATGACAGGCCTTCAAGTACCTGAAGATGGTTATTATGTCACCTCTTAGTCGTCTTCTCTCCAGGCTAAACAGACCAAGGTCCCTCAATCTTTCCTCATACGACTTGGTCTCTAAACCCCCCACCATCTTCGTAGACCTCCTCTGGACATGCTCCATTTTCTCTACATCTTTCTGCAGTTGTGGTGCCCAAAACTGAACACAGTATTCCAAGTGAGGGCTTACCAGAGCGGGGTACAGCAGTAACATTAACTCATGTGATCTGGACACTGTACTTTTAATGCAGCCCAATATCCTGTTTACCTTTTTAGCTACTAAGTTACACTGCTGAGTCATGTTCAGTGTCTGGTCTACTAAGATTCTTTTCACACGTACAACTGCCAACAAGCACTACACATGGACATACATGCAAAAGTCAGAGTTTGTATTTCTGGCTCAGTGACTGACCCAATTACAATTCAGAGAGGAATTAAACAGGGTTGTGTCCTGGTCCATTTTACTGTTTTTATATCAACTGATATGATATTGATTGCATTGCATTGTAATGGCCTATGGCTGGAAACAATAAAGTCTTATGTATGTATGTATGTAACTGCCAAGACAAGATAACTGAGGATGCTCTGTCAGGGCCCTCAGCTCTTCCAGGAGCTCGTTCCACCAGGTTGAGGCCAGTACCAAAAAAAAAAACCCTGGCCCAGGTCAAGACCAGGCATGCTTCTTTGGGGCCAGGGACCACCAGCAGATTAGCACCCACAGAGCTCAGAACCCTGCAGGGGCATAGGGAAATAAGCGGTCCCTCAGGTAGGCAGGGCCCAAGCCACGAATGGCCTTGTCACTACTGAAATTCATTTTAGCATAGTTTCCAGCCTGTCAAGATCATCTTGTATTCTGATTTTGTCTTCTGCTGTGTTTGCTACCCCTCCCAGTTTATTGTCATCTGCAAATTTAATTACCCTCTCTATTCCTATATCCAAATCTGTTCCACATAATATATTTCTGGTAAGGCCTTTTAGGAGGAGCTGGTCTCATGGCTTAAGTGCTACTCATTGCTCAGGGCAGCCCCTAAGTGCCTCCTCCTCCAACCAGCTTGGCTGTCTGTCCAGCAGCCAGCCAATTGCCTTCCATCCCCCACCCCTGGTCACCCCCTCCTCCTTCCACCTGATCATCCCTTCCTCCTTCCACTTCCCTCCAAGGCTCGGAGGCTGCAGATCCCTGTGCCTGAGAGCTGCCCCTGCTGGTGATTTCCCTGCCCAGGTCCTCCAGCCTGCAGCCTTTCCAGGGTAAGGCCATCCGCAGAGTTCTTCCATTCCACCCATGCCAATCTAGCGCCCACTGTATTCCTGAATGCAACGGGCTTTGCCCTTAGTCATTTATAAATATGTTGAACAACACAGGGGCCGAGACAGATCCCTGAGGCACTCCACTCATCGCTTCTCTCCAAAAAGATGATGAACCATTTACAAACATCCTTTGGGTGTGATCTGTCAACCAGTTCTTGATCCACCTAACAGTAATAGGATCCATACTGCATTTTACCAACTTGTCAATACGGATATCATGTGGAAGGTTATCAAAATCAAGGTAAACTATGTCCACAGCATTCCACTGATCTAGTAAGGTAGTTACTTTCTCAAAATAAAGAGATAAAGTTAGTCTAACATGACTTGTTCTTGAGAAAGCCATGCTGACTCTTAGTAAATACAGCCATCCACTCTTACTACCCAAGGACTGACTAACTGATGATTTGTTCTAAAATTTTGCCAGCTATAGACGTCAAGCTGACAGGTCGGTGGTTACCTCAATCCTCCTTTATCCCCTTCTTGAAGATGGGGACATTTGCCCACCTCCAATCTTCTGGCACTTCACCTGTTATCCAAGAATTGTCAAAAATAATGAACAAAGGTGCAGAAAGTACATCTGCAAATTCTTTTAGTACCGTGGCCTAGAGGATTTGGTTTCATTTAAAGAAACTAGGTATTTATGGACTACCTCTACAGTGATCCTAGGCCACAGCTCTAATCCTTCACATCTCCACAGTATGATGTTGCCACCACCATGCTTGACTGTGGGAATGATGTTCTCAGGGTGCTGGCAAGTGCTGAGTTTATGCCACACATGGGATTTCCCATGCTGGCCAAAAAGCTCAATTTTTGTCTCATGTGACCAGAGAACCTTCTTCCATGTGTTTGAGAAGTTTGCTACATGTAGTTGTGCAAACTCCAAATATGTCTTCTTACTATTTTCTTTAAGCAATGGCGTTTGTCTAGCCACCCTCCCATAAAGCCCCTCTCTTTGGAGTATATGGCTTAAAATGGTCCTATGGACAGATACTCCCATCTCCGCTGTGGATCTTTGCATCTCCTTCAGTTTTACCCTTAGTGTTTTTGTTGCTTCTCTGAATAATGCCCTCCTTGCCCAGTCTGTGAATTTTGGAGAGTGGTCTTCTCTTGGCAGGTTTGTAGTGGTGCCATATTCTTTCCATTTTATTATAGTGAATTTAATAGTGCTCTATGGAATAGTCAAAGCTTGGGACATTTGTTTATAACCAATCCCTGTTCTATACTTCTTCACAGCTTTGTCTCAGACCTGTTTGGCGTGTTCCTTGGTCTTCATGTTGCTTGCTTAGTGGTGCTTCAGATTTAGGGATCTTTTAGAATAGGGCTATTTATACAGGCAACCTGTATGCCATTGGGCAACATATGCCATTTGAATTGCATACTGGTAGACCTTAATCGCATAATTATGTTTTCTGAAGTTAAGTAGTTGAACTAGATCTTATTTGGTCATGACAAACACCACCATAATTCCGCCCAACTCACTGGGCTATCAGTATGAGTTAAAGTAATGTTTCCCACATTTTTCTACTGTTCCACGTTGCTTGTTTTTCACTTCATTCATTCATTATTGTTAATCTAAGTTATCTGTCTTGCTTCTATTATGTGAACTGCCTTGAGTGGAGGGTGGTATATAAATATAATAAATAAACAAATAAATAAATAAATACTGAACCAAAATATCAGTAGTGGCAATGGGTTACTAAAGTCAAAGTTTCAGTACCTAGAATAAAAGACAACACAAGCTTAGTTATTTTCTATTACTAGAACAAAGTTTGATACCAGTTTTAAGACCAGCAAAGTTTCATTCAAGGTATAAGCATTCATGTGCATCCACACTTGTTAAAATATAGTATCTGTGTGCATGGACACTTCTTCACTGGATTCAAACTTCGTTCTGCTGCTTTAGATCAACATGGCTACCCACCTGAATCAATTTCTGTTACTAGTTTTTAAATTTAATTCCAAACTCTATCAACTGTAGAAAAAAATGCTGTCATTACTTTTCCTGAATATTAAAAGCTTTTGAATCCTAAACAAAGTTATACTCAGTGTCAATCAAAGGGACCAGGCTTAGAAGAGTGTAACTCTACTTTAGATGCATCAATAAACCTCCTTTGTGGAAACACTGTCAGATGTTAGTATCAAAACACTGTTTTGTATATATGGAGAGATACAACAAGATATCTAATATACTCCTAAACAACACTTTTGTTAATAATAGTAAGTACTAAAGATTCTAACCATTCAGAAACAAGTAACAGCCTTGTAAGCAGCATTTTTGAGTCATTATAAAACTGAGTATTAGAAAAGTAAACATGATCTCTTGTTAAAGTGAGGAGAGCTCAAAGTCTTTAGTTTCATTTCATCATCAGTTTCTTTTTCCATGTCTCAGCAAGGTTATTTTCATTACAAGTACTATACAACCGTAATTTTACAAACATTTTAACACACACAAGTATCTAACAAGCTTGGTGGAAAGCTGACACGCTCAAGATCAGTATTATTATATCACAAGCTGCCTCCTGATGTAAATATTTGATTTAGATTTACACATTAGAAGTACAATCCTAACAGAGTTAAATTCTTTGGGATCTAACTATTTTGGATTACACAGTTAATATAGGCAGTTCTGTTTCACAATAATGCCACTTCTAGAATTTGCAAGCACTTTTAACTGGCTTAAAGTTCTAGAGCTGTGCTAAATTGTTTTTTGTTTGTTTTAAGAAAACAAATTACTTGTAAAAAACATAAAACAGGGAAATCTAGAGTGAACAAAGAACCCTGTGATGTAGTCTACTGTTTACTGGCCTGCTTTACACAATTCAAACGCACATCACACATCCATTAAAACTGCAACAGTAGCCACATCTGTAACCGCTCCGCGGTAAATAAAAGACTAAGCCCCCTGTAGGAAGAGTCCATCCGTGATGAGCAAGCCCACCGATTGGGCTCTGGCCCCCCAACTGTCAAGCAGAGGGCCCTCCGCTTGACAGCCCGCCTCCCGGACCGCCCACCCTCCACTGGAGCCTGCCTTCGCCTCCCAGCCGCCATTTCGAGCCTGGCAGCCGGCGAGGCACGTCGCCGCCCGCCCTCACACGCCGCTGCCTAACTTCGCCTCCGTCCCCACAGAGCCCCGAGCAAGGCCCACGCCTCCCCACACAACCACCCTCCAGCCTACCCTGTCTTCGCCTTCTGCCTCCACTTGGCAGGATTCCCGCCACCCAGCCATGTCCCTGTCCGTCTGAGACTCCACCGAACGCCCGGGGAGCCACGGCTCCAAGCCCAGCCGACTTCACGTCCTGCCTGCGGAGCCCGGCCCCACCCGACCCACTACCCACCCGCCGATGCTCCGATGCAGGCTTCCTGCGCCTCGGCCCGCCATCTCATGCCTGCCGCCCACCCGGCCCTTGACTACACCGCCAGGAACCCCGCCCACGCAGTCACCCTGCTACTGCGGCCAAAGGCTCTCCCAGGTACCCAGCCTACTGCTCGCCTCTGCCGCGCCTTCCCGCTACGCCCTCTCCCCCCTCTTTCAAACCCTCCCCGCCCCCACTCGCCTCCGCCACCCGTTCCCACTCTGCGCTCTCCGCCCTCTCGATCCCTCCCCATCCCCCCTCACATGCTCACCACACTTTCTCCCCCCTCCCCACCTACGCCCACCTCCACCGCTTCCCGACAGCCGTTCTCCCCCCTCCCAAACTCTCCACGGCCCCGTGCGCTGCCGCATTCTCCCCCCCCCCACTCCCACGCACTCCCCATCAGAGCCTCCACCACCACTTCTCCGCCCTGCCTTCAGGACCCTCTGCCACCTCTCCCACGCCCCACCCACCCCTTTTTGCCTCTCCCAGTTTCCACGCCCCGCTGTCTACACCCCCACGCCCCTTCCTCCCAACGCACCCTTCTTCCTCCGTACCTTCCTCCTTTCTCCCTTCCTTCCTGCATTTCTATCCCTCTTCCTTCATCTCTTTCTCTGTCCGTCCCTTTCTTCCTTCCTCTCTTTCTTCCTGCCCATCTTCCTCCCTTCCTTCTGCCCCTACAGCCACCCACCCCGCTAGCGCCCGCTGCATTTTGGTGGCAGTGGGCTTTATTCCTAGTGTTTATATAAATGGTAGGTAAGACTTCCCATAGCCCTGTGCCTCTAATTAGTATACATCCAGTTTTTAGCTATAAAACTGCATCAAGTTATATTTGAGATAGAAGATACATAATAGAGACTTTACCATGTTAATTGCTAAAATAATCTTGTAATTTTGGATCCTTCAGTCATAAATGTGACCTTTTTTGCCTACGATTCTCTTTATACATAATTTAAGACCAGAAAAACAAAAGTGAAATAAAGCAAATACCCACAGTAAAAACCAAAACATGTCAGTAATTCAGGACATAACCAACCAACTGAAAACGGCACAGAATTAAGGGCACAAAATTACACTTCTGGTTTCTATCAAAGAACTGCACAACAGCTTTAATCTCTAAGCAATAAAGGCTACATTCGTGCACCAAATAACCGACATAATGCTTATAAACTAAGAGAACCTTCCTAAGCCAGTCCACTCATAATCCTATTCAAGTAAACTCAATGGTTGGTCTCAGGAAAGTGACTTTAGCATTGTACTGTAAACTGAAAGTGTTGGGGGTTGAGTGAGAAATAAATGTGTTTTTCATCAACCACATACATTGATTCCACAAAATGAGTGACAAAATTTGTGTTTACATGTTAAGATAACACCGACGGGCGAGTTTATGATACACATTTTCACTCCACTGAGGAGAAGGACACACAAAATCCTGGGGGGGGGGGGGATTTAAACTAGTAAACTGGGCCAGGAACACGCTTCTACTTGATCCTTCAAGTGGGGCTGCTTTCCAATGCAACTTCCAAAAAGGAGCAGGTGAGATGGCAAGGAATGCAAAACGCTGCCCACGTGACAGGACCGGGCGTAGTCAGGAGGACAACCAGTGAAAGCCTGCCAGGCGGCGGACTGGGGCAGAGGGGAAGAAAAGCCGCCTGCCAAGCACAGACGCCCCCCACATATTCCAGCGGAAGAGGGTGAGCTACTCCGCGTCCCTCACGCGCGAACACTCATTTCCCACCCCTCACAGACGCACGGCGGGCGAGTGACACGCGGAGAGGGAGGAGCCGCGCCACCACCTCCCAAAAACAGAGGGGCTGTTAGGGGGGTCCCGAGCCTATCCGGCGTCTCGTTACCTCCCCAGATGCCGAGAGACAGCTGAGAACAGTCCAGATTCACGACATAGTCTCCCAGGAACCGGTTCAGAACGTCCACGACCAGCGACTCGAACACCATCTTCCCTGCCTCCGCCGGGCCTCGCCACGCTTGGGCCGCCCGCGATTCCAACGGCCACCCGGCTCCCCAAGGGGAAGCCTCTCCTGCTCCGCCGCCCTTGGCTGTGCTGCGCCGCGCCGAACAGGGTGGTGACGGCGAGTCGCCGGCCCGCTCGGCGTGTCAGACTCAGACGCGCCCGCCCTTTCGCGCAGGCGCACTAGGGCGCTACATAGCCTGCTCCTTGAGAAACAGGTCTCTATTCAAACCTCCCACCCACCCCCGCGCAAGGAAGCGGCGCTAGAGGGCTCTGCCGGCCGTGGGAGTGCGCGCGTGCAGGCGTGGGACGGCGGGTGCATTCCCCGTCGCGCGAGAGTGCGGCATCGGTTAAACGGTCCCTCCCGCCACTTAGCTACGACGAGAGGCAGCCATGCTTTCGAAGGAGGCAACGGGTTTTTTGTCGCTAGTTTTGCGTGTCGTCGCCTCTACATCTTTCCGCCTCATCTTAAAATGGCTACGTGTGGTGGAGTTCCTTTACTCCTACAACAGTGTGAGGCGTGAGTCCCAATCGACGTACACCGCCTCCAGCCTTATAGCTTCGTTCTTCGTCAAACTGTTCAGTTCTTCCATGTTATACCGCCACAAGTAACAAGCAGGACACTGGAGACAAACGATGTAAAGCGCTAGCCCGATCTCGGAAACTAAGCAGGATGACCCCTGAACAGCATTTGGACGGGGGACCAAAACCAGGAACACCAGGGTCGCTATGATTAGGCAGGCAATGCCGAACCACCTCAGAGCGTCTCTTGCCTTGAAAACTACAGTGACCCCCTAAGACTTAGGGCCTAAGTCAGCTGGGACATCGCAGTAAAAGCAGAGTTCTCTTAGGGGCACTGCTCCTATTCCAGTTCACGTGGGAATGCAGTGTACAATGCCACAAGCGTTTCCATTTACGGGAGATAAACATTACAGCGCGATGTTAGTGGAAAATTCTAGGGGGGGGGGGGAGACAGCAACAGTTAAAGTAAGGGAGGTTTCTGGAAAATCTCTTGATAGCGCTGCTATTTCATGACCAGATCAGGAGGAAGTAATGTTCTGTGTTAGCAGATAAATTGAGGGAATGTAATCTTGACAAATTTTAGAGAGGATCATGGTAAGAGCAAGGCCCATGGCTGGCACTGAGAATTGTAATAAACCTAAGCAGCAATACTGTAGGGGTGATTTAATCCAGCAGCACTATCTTTTTCTGCCATGAAATCACAAAACAGAATCAGTAGAGTAACATAAGACAAGGCACAGGTTATCACTTAGCTTGCTCAAGAACCAGACAAAAGGGTTTTTTTAATTGTATTTATTAAGGTGCACATAGATAAATTGTTATACTAAGCAGTGAAAAATAAGAACATTGTAAAGATCTCTTGCTAACACTATACTCACTAAAGCAGTGGTCCCTAGCCCCTGCCTCGGCAGCAGGCCGCGGCTCCCTCTCCCCGCCTCCCCCCTGCAGCGAGAAGCTCGCCAGGCCGTGAGCAGCCTTGCGGCCCGGCAAGCTTCATGCTGCGGGAGGGGGGGAGAGGGAAACGTGGCCACCTGCATGCCGGTGGCGCAAGCGTGTATGCGCGTTTGCGCTCCCAGCGGGGGGCCCCGGGTTGCCCTCTTCCCCCACCCCTTGGCAGCAGTACGCAACCGGAAAAAGGTTGCGGACCACTGCACTAAAGCACAAAGAATGGGAAAGACCATAGGCACATAATGATCAAACCACATGTAGGTTCAGGACAAAGTTTGACAAAATGGTGTTACAAATTAAGTTTCTTTATGGTTTTTCCCCACATGGGATTCTAGACAAAGACCAATCAAGACCATTTGCCAATTTATTAATAAGCCTATGAAATTACTGATGTCAGGGCAGGAGACAAGAGCCAGTCTTAGGTCACAAAATGGAATACTGACTTCATCTATCTAGAAGCCCGTTTCTCAAAGCAAGTTAATTGGGGACATTAATTGGGCAATTTGTTACCTTATTAAAGTAGCAATAACAGTGTTAGCTTCTCCAAAGACACAGGTAGAGATAATTGGGCAGCACATACTTGCACAAAAAACGCAAAGATCTTCTTTGCGGCCTACTAGAAAATCCACATGCCCAATACATGAACCAAAGCTTTACAAAATCAGGAATTGAAGCCATTATTTCATTACATTATTTTTCTGTTTTATACATTTCTGGTGCTCTTGGTATGCATAATTACATACAAGTTTGCTTGAGAGGTCCTACTAGATTTCTGCTTTGTAATGTGTAGGCTTCAGAACTGGCACAGTTGCTCCATATGAATGCCATTTTTAGAGTGCACTGACTAACGTGGTAGTAACTAATATAGCATCAATGTTTATTATTTTTGCTCTTGTACCTTTATCAGAGGAATTATATTTATTTTATTTATTTATTTTTATATTTATACCATGCTTCGCATGACGATGTCACCTCAGGGTGGCTTACAGGTAAAACCATTAAACAATATATCCCATAAAATCCTATTAAAACAACAGTAACAATAATTACAATATCTCAAAGTTATAAGATGCTGGTAAAACAATAATCCCCCCCCAACCCATCTCCTCTGATCCCAACCAAGAAACAATATCTTGATCTTAATTGTAACTCTGGGGTGTTCAAATAGGGTGGGATCCCCAGATCAAAACTCCGGTCAACCCTCCCCGCCCCAGCCTCAACCAAACGCCTGGTGGAAGAATGATCTTGCAGGCCCTGCAGAACCTAGATAGGTCCATCATGGCCCTTAACTCCTCCAGGAGCTCATTTCACCAGGTTGGGGCCAAGGCCAGGTGGATACCCCGAGGGCCTGGGACAACCAGCAGACTCCTACCAGCAGAATGAAGAGCTCATATTTGTTCAATAACAATATCTCACTCTATACTTTTGGTTTCCATTTTTAAAGCTAAATATGGCCATGATGGAATCATTGGATCAAATATCCACAATTACTGAAATAATGAAAAATAATAAGAAATGTATGATATCATTTTCAAACACTTTATTCTGAATTTGTTCTGGAGCTTTGTTGACTGAATAAAGTTTTGATAGAATTTCCCAACATAGATCATAAGGATAGAAGCAAAAAGGATAAACTGAATGTCTTGTGACTCTATACGTTTTAAAATGTACAATGAAGACCTCAGATAATCAAGGTTTTGAGGACATGGCTAAAAGTTCCTACATCTCCAGATAGCAATGTGTATATGTCTGTTTGCTTTTAAACTACAAGGATACATTCTAATTGCAAGTGTAATATAACTATTTTGTGATCTGTAAAAAAATTATTTTACCACCTCTGGTTTAGAGACATATTGGGTTTACGCAGCAAATGGCTTTTGCTGGGGAAAAGGAAATGGATGCTGTAGGCACAGGACCAGGAAAATCTGAACACTGCCACTCACACAGCAGCCATCCAAGCTTTACTGTGATCTTTCATAAAACTTCATCACAAAATAGGTTTTGGGAAAAATCAGCAGAAGTCATGGCAAACCTGAGAGGTATATGATGCTTTGGGGAAGCAGGAAATATTCCTGTTTTTCAGCAGTGTTGAAACCAGGGCAAATAACCTGTGTAGAAAAGATGTGAATTTCACAATACACACAACATGACTGCACTGAAGTTTCCAAGCTCTCTATATATTCAAAGGCATTTTGCCAGAATCATTAAAGCTGGCCTAAACTGAAATGACTGTAATGTGTCCAAAGTAAGAGATAAAGTTTGAAGAATCAATGAACTTATTGAGCATTGATTTTTAAATTGTATATTAACTTTTAAGATTCAACTAATTTAAGTTTCTATAAGATACACTCAAGATTATTAGGTGATTGATTTTCATTTATAATACATGGATCTGGAACTGGGAGGCCAAGTACCAATTCTTGTTGATTACATTTTGGTACATTACTGGTGGATTAGCTCAAAGACAAGCCATTGTAAGCCCCAGTCCAGACTCAGCACCCAAAGGGGAGCAGGCAAGGTGACAAAGCACCCCACCATCGAGGAGCTGGCAATTGTCCAAAAGCAACTGACAGCAACATTGGCTACAGTTGGCCCCCAGGGGACAGTGCAGAACAATGACTGCTACCCTCAGCATCTGATCTGGTACGAGAGCAGAGAGACAAATCAGCAGGAAGAAGAAAGGCTGGTGCTCGGAGTCCTCAGGAACCACCAGAAGGAGGCAGCAGCTGGGACACCCACCAAACCAGGGAGAGAGAGAGCAGGTCTGGGGGCTGCTTAGTCACCTGGACTGGGCAGCAGGCTTGGATGATGAGGCAGAGAGAGCAGCCAGGGCTAGAAGGAGATGGCAGCTGAGCAGGGTAGGAGCCAACCCCATCATCCTGCAACAATGCTGAGCTGGACGCACCTGTGCTCATCACAGGTGAACAGGCTACAGCTGGGAAGAGGGAGCCAGCCCAAGCTGGCAGGAGTGGGAAGTGGAGACAGAGAACCAACTGGAAGGAAAGAGGGAGGAGTGGCAGGGGAGAGAAAGAGCTTTTATAGCCAGGCCAAGGAGGAAGCAACCATGAGCACCAAAGAGACAGAGTGATCCAGAGCTCTGGGAGAAGAGGCAAGACAGTGGAAGGAGCTAGGGTGGCAGGGGAGAACAGACCAACAAAGACATACATTTCAGACTTTGGGGAGAAAAAACTTTCTCCTTCAGCATCCTCTTGCTCCACGTAGGACTATGCAAATTTGCATAGACTGTATTTGCTCTGAAAAAGGCTGATCCTCCAGTTTGGATAGCCTTGCCACCCTAGCAGGATGCTTGAACATAGCTGTGCTTTCTTGTAAGCTTTTGCTTTATTGGTATGGAAAATGGAAAACCCTTGAAGAGGGGCCTCATCACTAGTCTCAGAAAAAGAGATCAATACAAGTTTCTTCCACCTGAAATTCCAGGCACTAGAAACTAGCCATTGGCAGATACCTTAGTGGCACAAGCTGCTGTCAGTGCTTGCAGACCCAAACTTCAGGTTGTTCCACAGCTGGCTCCAGACTATGTAAGAATCTTCTGAGTCCAAGACTAGACATAGTCATTTAACATATCTTGTTTGTATGGAAGATTAAAAGAACTTGAGGAAGGACCCCATTGCCATTCTTTGAAATAACAGGGAGACAATTGAGACAGACCTCTCCCACTTGAAGCATCAGAGACTAGCCAATGGCAGATACATCTGCAACAGCATGGGCTGCTGTTGTTGCTGACAAATCCATTGCTGTGCAGCCAGCACCCTAATGTACTTGGAAATCTCAGCAGAGCTCTGTGGGCCTAAGCAACCATGAGATCTAAGCAGGCGGCCTGCCCTATGCAGACTTGGAGGCTTTTGGGCTGACAGAGAGCAAGAGGACTGGAGCTGAAGGTGAGACACACACCTCAAGATACATAGGGGTAATGATATAAGGACCTCCAGCTAGAACAAAGAACAGATCTTAGCAGGAATGGCAACACAGCACAGCAGTTTCCCCTCAAGGCTCTCTGTGTTGAACCCACTGTGGTTCAACAGTTCAGGAAAACACCAATAGAGCAGTTGCTCAGGTTTTTCATGTAGTTTGCCGCCTTCCCACTATATATCAGAGGATGTAAGGCTTTAATCCGGTCTAGGCCTCCTCCAACTCAATGCATATGCAACTAGGCATTGTCTTGGCCAAGCAGTTGCTGATCTCACCCATAAGTATGCTAGCACCGGCAACATCAGGAGCTTTTGAGAATTAGTCAAAGGAGATATTCCCTACCTCCCTCACCACCTGTGTCAGGCTTTGGTTAGAAAGTGGAAGACCTCCTTTCAACCATAGGATCTATGGCAACAAGCTCTGATAAATAGGAAGGGGAATAATCAGAAAATTCTCCATCTTTCCTAGGGAAATTCTTCCAGCCCAAACATTTCTGCATATTCCTTCTCAACTACCCATTGGATACAATAGAAAAACCTAAATAATCAGCTTCAACCCATTTATATAACTAGAGGTTATAATGGACCCTCCAAAGCATCCTCAGTTTGTCTATTCCCTGAATTCTTTGATTATGTGCTACAGGCAAAATGGCAATGACAAACTTTCTTGCAGGCATAGGATAAAAGATCTTCACCTTTCCAGCAGGCAGCATAGAAGACCAAGTTTGTTTGCTAGACCTTCCAGCAGTAGTCTTACATTCACAAGCAGTATTGCCTAAGGATGGGGAGAATAATTTAAGGATTCAGTGGAAAATAATAATGGGAATCCCATGAAAAAAGCCTCTCTGACAATCATAGTCCCTGAGATGCTGTCAAATTTCACCAGAACCATCATGGTTTGTGTTGATAGGTAGCCTCCTTCAAAAGCCAGACATTGACCCCTAGACATGAGAGCCATCCTAAAGTTTAAAAGAGATGCAAAATTTACAGCAGATGCATCCCAAGAGATCATGTGGTTCTGTGCCAGAACACAGGCCATCAATATAGTGGATAGAAGGAACCCATGGCTAAAGCATTGGAAGGTGGACCTCTGTTGTTAATGTAGATAAATCTGAAATAAACAACAAAATGAAAGCAAAAAGATTTTAGGAGCTCCTGTATCGTTGACTATCTAGATTTCAGCAGAGTCACTTCCCCCCTTCACAGAGGCAAATGCCAGCTCAACAGGGCTACAGTACAGAATCACAATCCTAGGCAATATTGCACTGGTCCTGCTGCCAAGGTTTGTGATTTGGTGCTGCAGCCCTGTTGGGCTGGCATTTGTTATACTGCGGCACTGGGTTCTGCTAATGGGCACTAACTAAGTAGCACTGGGTTCTGCTACTGGCCACTAGTACATTTATTTATTTCAGTGATTCTTTCAGTGAAGAAATGCCCTACCTTCTCAGTTTCTTCTTCAGAAATTCTCTGATGTGGACTTAGCCCTGTTGGGTTGGCACTGTGTCAGTACTACACTGGTCCTACTGCTGGGCTGGCTCTGCAGAAATGTTCCTATTCACATTCACTGCAGGAATTCTCTGGAACATTCTGCTGGGCTTGTATTGTCTTGCTATTTTCCCCCCATAGTGGAGGATGGGTGTGCCTTCTTTCGGTGCCCATAAAATTGGACACCGCAGTCTAATCTTTTTGAAACTTGGGGAGTTCATTCGAGGAGAGGCTCCAGAAGCTATGCTGCAAATTTGGTTCCTCTGCTTCAAACTTCACCCTCACCAACCACAGAATAGGATTAAGCTAGATTTTCCATTTACTTAAATGACTCCATTATCATGCAGCCAAATTGTTTTGGGTTTTAGCAATGCAGCTTAATATTTGAATGGGTTCAGTTTAAGAAATGCAAAAAAACAAAAAAACCCAACCCTGAATCAGCATTGATTTGGCTTATTTTTGGCTTGACTAAACTGAATTGTACACACCTAGCTTTTAAGGAGAGAAAGTGAGAGGGAGTAACAGGGATTCTCCACCAATGTTTATGGGGATATTTCCCTTAAGAGAACTCTTGAAATAAAGTAGGGAGACCATCTACTGAAAAGGGTAGTTTTTTAAAAAAGAAATAAAAGGGACTGAAAACACAAGACTAGCTAAGAGGAAATGGGAGAGAAGAGGGGAAAGAAGTTTCAGGGAAGCTATAATTTTCAGTCTCAAGAGGTTCAGTTTCACAGAAAAAAGACCCAAATGGATATGAGGGTATGATGTAGACTGAGAACACACACGCCTATGAAACATGCCATACTTTATTGGGTAAAATGTTCTCTGGGGCAGGCTGACATACCTACCCACATAACTGGATGAGTTGTCCAGAGTTGGACAATGATTTGGGAGAAACTTGTGGGGTTTACCTCAGGTGGACTATAAATAATGATTGATGACCTACTAAATAATAGATGGGCAAAGCCTACAAGTAAATGAATTAATGAAGTGTAGCTTAATTATGGTAAATGCGTGAGGCGAAGTAATGCTGGGTGTTGACAAGATTAACTCAAGATTAAATCAATCTCAATGTTCATGTAACAAGCTCTTTCCTGTGGTCTCTTCCCTGTGTAGATGAGGAGGCTCTCCCTATGCAGGACCTGCCTGCATTTACCCTCCCTCTCCCTCCGTGCCCAGAGAAGAAAACAAAAGCTGCACAACAGCAGGGACATTTTAGCCCCAGAAGGTCAGATTCCTCTGAGGAGGAAGAGGGCCTCATGGAGAGGGAAGAAGATGAATTCATAAGCGATGAGGAGGAAGGAAACAAATAGTCCCACAACAAAGTTTCTTTAATAACAATGATTATCAATTCTTACTATGCAACGTGATTGCCATTTTAGACTTTAAGCATTCTGAATTGTCTGAAGTACCCACATCTGATCCCAGGAAATATATTGGTCCTAAGGCGAGTGGAGAATTTTTTCCCAAGATTGAACAGAATTTCATCATGCCAGAATTTTTTGAGAGAACCATCAGGACAGAGTGGGAAAAACCTTTGATGACCAAATAATTTCCTTCTTTCATTAGAAAGATGTAACCTTTACAAGGATATACAGAGTCCCACTGGTTTCAATGACAGCTATCCAATTATCAGGCCTGGTGTTGGAGGACAGTGAGGGGACTCATCCCTCCCATCAATTATTGTCACCAGTGTTCATCACATTCCTGAAACAAGGTTCTGTGGGTATCTGTAAGGCTATATGTTTTTTTTACAAGTCTTAAAATCAAGTTATATAGAGAGTCATATACTATGTTCATTATATGTTTGGATGTTCATAGGCAGATACTTGTCAATATCAGTATTTTAATTTCCTTTGAACTAATTAAAAACTGTATATAGTTGTTTGGAAGGATAGCTTGTAGCAATTTGAACTGAGACACTTATTCCAGATGTGAGTGTTTTGTGAACACATGGAAATTTCCAGCTGAAAGAAGCTTCATTAATTTCATTGGAGAGGATCATTTTCTATATTATCAGATTTTTTTTTCCTTTGCAATGAGTGGGGAGATCCCATATGTGCCCCAGAACACACTCAAAATTCTCTAGATTAGGCTGCATATCAGATAAAACACAAGTGAAGTGGAACAATCATATATGTCTTCCATTATACTTAATGGTGTTTGTATGTGTATATATTTTATGAGACCTAAAACAACATTTATTTATTTATTTTATTAATTTGATTTGTAGGCTGCTGCTCCTAGCCAGCTAGCTCATGGCAGCTAACAACATCCACTTAAAAAATCCATTTAAAATACTATATATTCTTTAAATAGGACAGGGTCCTATTAAATAAAAGAGTAAGGCCACCTGGGGAGGAGTTAGGGCGGGCCCTGTCCAGGATAAAAACTCAGAGGGCCCAATCAGGAGCCGCGAAGCGGCTCCTGATTGGGCCCTCCGAGTGTCCATCCAGGGCCAAGCAGCCAATGGGGAGGCGCGCAAAGTGCCTTCCTATTGGCCCCTCACCAGGACAGACCAAAATTCCATTCACCCAGCCCAGTCTGGCTGCCAGTCTGCTCCTGACCACCAAAGGGAGAGGAGGTTAGTAGGGCTGCCAAGGGGGATGGGAACAGAGGCTTGGACAGGCTACGCCAGCCCTTTTTGCCCCAAGGCTGTCCTAACTGCCATGTCCAACTGTAACTTGCCTCCGAACCCTGACAGAGCTGGCAGGAGGCTGCAGAGTGCTCCCCTCCCCCCCTTCAGGCCTGCTGCGAAGGAGCCTCTGACAGGCCCTGACTGAGGGGAGGGAGGCCTTTCCAAGAGCAACGCAGGGAGCCTGAGGGCATTCCTTTTGAGGGGGAGGGGGACTTTCCCCTTCTGCCAAACAGTTGCCTGACAGGGAGGCCACAGAAAAGCCCCTTCTCACTTAAAATACTGCTCTGGCTGGGGGCTAGACACAGCCAAGCCATGTGTCTTTCTTCTTTGCAACTCTCTGCAGATTTGAGGTCACTGCACAGCGTTATTCTGCAGAGGAAGCTGGCTCTTTTGTCTCCTGTTTCATCTGCACAACAACCCTGTGCAGTAGGCCTCAAGTCTTTCAATTCAACAACAACCTGTGTGGGAAGCCTTAAATGTTTCTTCTCTACCACAACCCTGTCCAAAGTAGCCCTTTCTGCCTGGGGAGCTGATCTTTATACTCTGCAGGTGAGCTGTAATTCCAGGAGCTCTCCAGGCCACACCTGTAGGTTGGCTACCCCTGGGTTGGATATATTCCTGGAGGTTTGGAGGTGGGACTTCAAAATCGTACAATGCCTCAGAGTCCAATCTTCAAATGAGCCAAATAACCTTGGCAAATAACCTTGGCCTGGCAAATAAAAAAAACAGTATTAAAAACCTTACTAAGGTCAAGACTGCTGTGCACAGTCTTCCTCTTAGGGTTGCTAGCTTCCCTGTGAGGCTCGCTACCCCACCTCCCTCATGGGGAGTCTGCTATGGGGAGAGAAGGGGAAGACGATTGGAAAATGCTTTGAGACACCTGAGGCCTGCTGGGTCACTGCAGCCCATTCCCAGTTCTCTCAGATCTCTCACAACCCTACATACCTCACAGGTTGACGATTGTGGAGAGACAAATGGAAAAGGTGTTTGTAAACCTCTTTGGACTCCTTTGGGTAGTAAGCAATAGGGTACAAAAATCCGTTCTTCTAAGGAGCAACCATGAAAGAAGCATGTGGGCACATAACATTTTACCAACAGTGAAAATATGGGAGACAGAAGGAACAGGGTGGACACCTGTGTACTGTGGCTACCCTATGTGTATTAGGGCAGAGGGGCATTTCGGTGAATGTGGCCTAATTCACACAAGAAGGGAAATGACGCAGAACTGGGGGGAATTGGTTGCCATGTAATCTTCCCCTAAGAAGAGTCTCCAGTCTGATTTTCCCTTCACATATCTGAGGACATGGCTCTAGAAAGCTCATCTGTAACCACTATGCCACAATTCCCAAAGGTCAGTCCTCTCCCACAATCAACGAACATTCCACACCACAGGTTCTTGACACCCATATCTCCACACCCATGGCCTCATTTGCCACCATGCCACCACAACCTCCCACACAACACACATGACAACCCCATGCCCTTACAGACTGGACAACTCCTCCCCTTCCTCTTCCCACTGCCAAGCTCTAGCGCCCGTTGTATTCTTGGAGACAACGGGCTTTGCCCCTAGTAATACAATAAAACAGTTTATTAAGAACCTCCAACCACCCTCCCAACCCCCTTACTAAGCCTCCACCATCTGCTATATTTATCCAGGGATGGTATAGTTGACCAATGGAGTGCTGGAGGAGGGGCAAGATCTTCCTCAACCTGGCCTCAACCAAATGCCTGGCGGAAGAGGCCCTGCAGTACCATCAACAAGTTAGTTCCATCAACACCCTCAGCTCTCCTGGGAGCTCATTCCACCAGGCAGGGGCCAGGGCCAAAAAGGCCTTGGCTCTGGTCAAGGCCAGGTGCACCTCACAAGGGCTACATAGAGCGAATTACAGAAATCTAGTCAGGAGATTACCTTCGCGTGGATCACTGTGGCCAGGTGTTCCTAACACAGTTGTTAAAGTCTAGCAGACTATATAGTTCTAGTTGAAAGGCTTGAGTATACACCAGTGTTTATTCTAGAAGTCACTGCTCTTATAAGACTGATGCTTACAATGTTAATGATTCTGTACCTATTTATAGAAAAGAACCAGTGATATCTAGTTCCACAGAAACCATCTCTTATACTTTCTGCATGCTATTTTTATATTTGGCAGAGAGAAGTGGAAAACTTTTTAAAGCCCCAGCTTTTCCTGATCATAAGAGATCAAGCGATTTGTCTATACTTCCATGGATACCTAGTTAAAGCAAAATGCTTTAATTTTTAAATTTTTAATTTTTAAATGTTTCAAAGGGCTCGTGATCCCATAAGGGGTGACGTTAAAAAAGCACTGTGCATCTATGATTCCATGCATAGGCATTGCAACGTAGAAGTATTAATTAAAAAAAATAGCGGGCATTGCGGGACCTTTAAACTGTATCAAAATACGCCCTTGGACTGCTTGCTTTCTCCTTACTTGCCCCACAATAATTCCTGCCTCAAGAAGTTATATTCAATTTTATCATATTTTACATCCTTACCCCCATGTAACCCTATGTAACCTCCAGTCACAACTGCCTTGCTATATGAATAAACATTGAACATTCCACGCATGTTGGAATGTCTACTCTGCATGTCTACTCTGGCAAGGGCTTACTGGGAAACAGGAAGTGCTGCTCCTTGCTTTCTTGGCAATATCTCAACATCTTCTTGACTGAATTCATGAATTAGTCCTCCTACCATTTATGGATTCTCTACTTGAGACCTAACACTAGTCCTTAGGGCACACTCTTCCCCTCTCTTTGAGCACCTGAGAAATCTCCCATGGGAAGTTGTTTGTATGTATGTGTGTGTTTAAGTAGGAGCAGAAGTAGGAGCTCTGTCTGTTTGAAAGAAGCTGTGCATGTTTCATAAAGTCATATTCAGAATGCAATTACCCTTCATTCTAAAGGTGGTGACCAAGAGATAGTTCTACATCTTTCCCAACTATCACCCAAAGGAGACAGTGGCACAAACCAGGCATATGTTGAACATGAGTATATATGAGGGGATCTCAGGTGGTTTTTGTTGCTTTTAACATCTCTTGCCAGCCTAGGCTCATTTGACTTTGGGCTTCCTTGATGCTAGAGATGTTAAAAGCAACCCCCAAAAATCCAAATTTATGCCGCTGCCACCTTTGGGTGACAGGGATTAGTAAGGAAGTTTGACTTTGAGTTCATCATTTAACTTTTAATATGGTCATGCTGTATTCTATAAATGTCATCAATTGTTGAGGTTATTCCAGTTATACTTTAAAAATATTATTGATGACTATGTTGCCCTCAGCAGGGCATTACATACTAACAAGGTTCTGCATCAACTACCTTAGATACTCTCTATGTTGTGTTCTATGTTCATATGCTGTTATGTATGTGTTCCTTATTCAGTGTATCTATGTGAATAAATTATTACAAATCATAACTGTCTGGTTTTGTGGCTCCTGTGGCCATGACCATCATTCCTTATCAGCTCTTCCCATGGCAATTGGGACCATTCAGGAGTAAATTGTGTTGTGTACACAATAATACAGCATCTTAATTTATTTATTTCCTTAGTCAAGCACAGGAGTAGAACACATGAACAATTGTTTCCCAATAAATAAAAAGATAAATCTGTGTAATTAAAACTCACATGGCAAAGCAACTCATCTTGCCTAAAAATGGGTCATCCAAGTATTATGATGACTGTGTAAGAGTGATTTTTTAAATCATAATTACAAAGACACTACATACACAGCTCATGTGAGAGAAACACAAATAATTTTTTGAGGAAGGAATTCCTATAAATACAAAAGTGCCTGTCATCACTGATATGAGAGATGAAATATGTCCAAGACCATGAGGGAAATGTAATGAAGAAAAATGTTGCCACCCATCTACAAGAAGCAAGGATTAGACACACTGCTTGTATGAGCATTGTCCCTTGCTACTGGATTTTGCTTCTAAAACCACCTGCGCCCTTCAAACAAAGTGGTGCTTATACTAGACTGGTTACAATAATTATTCTCTCCAGTGAACTAATTTATCTTGGCAGGAAACAAAGCATTTAATGTTTTACTTATTCCAGGTCCTACAAGCTCATATAACATGCATGTCCTGTTTGAATTTTACACTCTAAATCTGGACAGCATGTAATAACTTTTAAACAGCTTGCACAAAACTGTGTAAAGATTTCTGCAATATCTGTGGCAGTTATTACTGGATGTTTGAAATAATCATGATATTGTTTAGGGAGAACTCCTTTAAAAATTACTGGCAACTTAATTCGACTGAAATCCATAGAATTTACTTTCAAATAAAAATGTAATTTGGTGCTAGGGGGATTAAGCTAACTTATTGCTAACAAAGTATTCCTAAATCTGTTTTTCCATAAGAAACTAAAACAGCTAGTCCTATGGATGTTGTTTTCAAAATAGCCTCCCCGCTATTGTTGTGAGACAGTAATTAGAAACTTACAAGTGGGAGACCACAAGCACTTTGCTCCTCCACAATTGTTTCCTGTTCCTCTTCCATGAAAGCCCCCTTTCCTTCTTTCTCTCTTCCCACCCAGCAGTCAACCTACCTTTATCTGATCCACCCCCATCTTCAGCTGTTGCTCCCCCTCCTGGCAGCTTCTCTCCAGTTGTGTGGTACTAGCTACTGGACCAGGTCCACTTACTTGACAGGGTGCCTTCAAGACCTGGGGGGGGACTCACTTTCCCCCTCCCTACATTATTTCCTTTTCCCCTTCTCCTGACAACCCACATAACCTCTGCCCTTAGTATGCCTCAGTCTCTACCACTCAACCATTCACCAGCTTAACTTTTCTCTGCCTTCTGTCTTCAGCTATATTTATTATTTGTTTATTTCATTTATGCTCCCCCTTTCTCCACAGCAGGGACCAAAGCATCTTACATTATTCTCCTCCCCTCCTTTTTATCCTCACAGAAATCCTGTGAGATACAGTAGGCTGAAAATACGGTCATAGCTCAAATCATCCATTAAGCTTTCCCATAAAAATGGGATTTCAAATTGAAGTCTCCCCTACTCTGAAGCTCTGCACCACAGTGGCAAGCAGCTAAATCTAGTTGTGTCACGTGAATCAGGTGGTATCAAGTCATGCAGTGGCTGTTGCTGGGCCTAGGGTGCCAGATTCCACGTGGAACCTCTAGATCTCATGTAGTAACCACTGATCTCCAGTTGACCAAGATCTGTCCCCCCTGGATGGGCTCTATGGCATTTTATCTTCCAATAGCTTCCCTCATTCAAAACTGAGTGACCTGAGCAGATCACTCATTTATTTTCTTGCTTGATACCACAATATAATGAGAAGGTTACAAAAATATTTTACAGGTGTGTGTATACATGCTCTTGTGCATCTGCTGAGAAAACTGAAAGCAATGTTAAGCAGACATTATTCAGTGGGACATAGTCAGGAAAGTGTCTTTCGGACTGCAATCTAAACCAAGTTTAAAGGGGAGAAAGAACAAAAAAATTTAAAGACATTTATTTCTGTAGCAGTAAGCATGAATATAAGAGCCTCTTGTGGCGCAGAATGGTAAGGCAGCCGTCTGAAAGCTTTGCCCATTAGGCTGGGAGTTCGATTCCAGCAGCCGGCTCAAGGTTGACTCAGCCTTCCATCCTTCCGAGGTCGGTAAAATGAGTACCCAGCTTGCTTGCTGGGGGGTAAATGGTAATGACTGGGGAAGGCACTGGCAAACCACCCCGTATTGAGTCTGCCATGAAAACGCTAGAGGGCGTCACCCCAAGGGTCAGACATGACTCGGTGCTTGCACAGGGGAGACCTTTACCTTTACCTTTAAGCATGAATACATGACGAATGGCAAATCGTGTTACTGTATGCTATTACATATGAGCCTTGATCATGCTCCAAAACAAGCCTCAGCAGTCACAGAGACTGATGTAGATTAAAAAGGTTATTTTTAGTGTTAAACATGATCTTCCATTTATATTAGCAGACGAAAACTACATGAAATAGTTATAATACATTTCTTAAAATTCTAAGCTACTTGTCTCTGATTTAAAAAATGTTTTTGCATTGTAAATTTACATGCTGTCTAAATACCTCAAAATGTTTTCCCAGTAGATAAACATTCAACTGTAAGCGCAACTGACAGCAATGTGGTTTAACGCCATGCTTTTGTGTACATGTAATATCTATGATTCTTAGGGGGAAAAAATCACCTGAGTTGGAAATAAAATGTTTGAACACATACAAAATTAAAGTGAAATAAAACTCTGCTGTGTCAGAATTGACAATAGGTTTTGTTTGGATCCCAACATTCATCATGATAATCTGTTTATACGGTGTTCTAAGGAAAATGCCATTGTGGGTTTAAAAAATAAAATATCTGTACATTTTTCTATTGGCCAGGAGATGGCAGTAAGTGTTGAATGATATTCTTTATCTTTGGGACACTTCACACCATCAGAGCCAGAGACTACCCTTTGAAAAACAAATATTTATTTATTTATTTAGATGTTTATACCGCCCTTCCCTACGGCTCTGGGCGGTTTACAGAAACATTTCAGAACACTACATGGAACAGTATCCTTATATTTGCTTTGAATATTGAGGTTAACAAAAAAAATATGTGATTTCAGTTTGCATCAGTAGTGTCATCCTTATTTAGAGAAATGGAGGTGTGATCTAGTTTATCCTTTTGCAGAAATTATCATCAGAAAACATTAGCAAGATTACAAAACCAGATAAATAGTGCACAGCCAGCCAAGAGGACCAAATGAACACAATGATTCAAAACCACAAGTATGTATGTATTATACGTATGGTGTGCACGGAGTCAGCTTGGTAATTTTGTTTGACATCACAGATGGCTCAAAGTGATGGTTAGCTCCAAGTTGGGAAGTACCTGGATATTTGGGGGATGGAGCATGAGGATGGTGGAGTTTGCAGGAGAGGAAGGAGTTCACTGTGGTATAATGCCATAGAGTCCTCCTTCCAAGGTGGCCATTTTTTAGATGACCTGAGATTAGCTATAATTCCAAGAGATCTCCAACTAGCACCTGGAGGTTAGCAACCCTACTAGGACCACTATAAACTATAGAAGTATAAATACCTTTTACTGGGACCAACTAAAATATCACAACATAATGAGCAAGCTTTTGAGTTTCCCAGAGCTTATCTTCAAGCTATATGTTTAATAAACAGAATTAAAAGTATGAAAGAGACTTACAAAAGAAATTTTGTGACATCAAAAAATAATAAAATGTAAAAAGCCCAATGGCCTGCAATTTAGTTTTAGCATTCTTGAAATGGAGAACAAGCGTTATGCCAAATATAAGTTGTCATCTGGACCTATTCCAATAGCATGTGGAGGAGTTTTTAATTGTGTACCGCCATTATAGAGTTGGGGATTGTTTTTAAGATTATTATTAAAGTGTTATGTAGATATCTGTTTTATGTTATAGTTGTGAACCGCCACAAGCCAGCTTGCTGGGACCGGCAGTATACAAGTCCCAATATAAATAAATTTTACAATAAGGGCTTTTTCAGTCCTGGCCCCCACCTGGTGGAATGAGCTCCCAGGAGAGCTGACGGCCCTGACAGAGCTATCACAGTTCCACAGGGCCTGTAAGAGAGAGTTCTTCTGCCAGGGCCGGGGTTGATGCCAGAGCTATGATCAATGTAGCCCCTCTTCAGGCTGGGCATTTACATTTTTGGACCCTACCTTAGGTTAGTCTGCTCAGGAGGTTAGCTGGTATCTTGGCTGCCAATCTTGGAGGGTTTGTTAGGTGTTTTATTGGGGTTTTATTTATATAAGTTTTTATTATTGTAAGCCGCCATGAATCTTAGGAGAGTGGCAGGATATAAACCCCAAAACAAATAAATAAAATAAAAGGATGAGTGCTCTCTCTAATGATAAGCATCAGGAAAATATAAGAGGAAGTTACATTCCTAATGAGCTGACCCAAGTTCTTCCAAGAAGTTGAGCATGCTACTTACACTATCATGAGCGCATAACATCCACTCATTTTCTGAGGTATTCTATAGTGTTGTTCAGTGAAGTAGTGAAGCCAGAACTTGGTAATTGAGAATGAATGTCAAGTAGTGTCAAGACTCCTCAATTCAGAAAGCTGATAACACTTTGTGCAATTGCATTTTTATCAGTGCAGGTGCTTCAGTTTTAGACTTTCTTCACTATCATATGCTACACTACTACTGGCATTATTTAAGAAAAACAGGGTCCTCTGGTATTCTTTTGCAGAAGTGGGGGCTAAGAATTAATAAAGCAGAGCTTAAAACAAGTTCCCCAAGCTAAAGAGCTATACCCTTTGCCCTATGTTTTGTTGTTTGGTTTTGTATGTGTATTTTAGCTTTGACTTTGTTACAATAATATTTTTTCTTTAGTTTTAATGGCTTATATGTGTTTTTAATCTGTCAGGTAGCTTGGTGGTCCTGAAAATGGATAGTTAGGGTATGAATTTATTAAATAACATAAATACTTTAGTAAAAGTTTTTTTAAATGAAAAACTACAGTAATCTGTGAAATAAGATACCCGGGCAATTTCTTGGTCATGTTGTTGTTAGTTGCGAAGTTGTGACCAACCCATTGCAACCCTATGGACAATGATCCTCCAGGCCTTCCTGTCCTCTACCATTCCCCGGAGTCCATTTAAGTTCGCACCGACTGCTTCAGTGACTCCATCCAGCCATCTCATTCTCTGTCGTCCCCTTCTTCTTTTGCCCTCAATTGCTTCCACCATTAGGCTCTTCTCCAGGGAGTCCTTCCTTCTCATGAGGTGGCCAAAGTATTTGAGTTTCATCTTTAGGATCTGGCCTTCTAAAGAGCATTCAGGGCTGATCTCCTCTAGGACTGACCAGTTTGTTTGCCTTGCAGCCCAAGGGACTCGCAAGAGTCTTCTCCAGCACCAAAGTCCAAAAGCCTCAATTCATTGATGCTTGGCCTTCCTTGTGGTCCAACTTTCACAGCCATACATTCATGGTGATATACATGATAATACTGTTTTGAGATGTTAGAAGGAATTTAAAGGAATTCTATTGAAGAATCCCTTTCCCCTTTATTTTTAGATAAATGTTGATGCTTAATAGATGTGGGCTGAGATACTATTAAACAGAATACTGTAGCAAGCATCCCCCAGAGCATCTTATAGTTGGGCAAACCATAGCTGGGTGTAGGGAGAGGATGATTTAGAAATCAAACTGGGCCTAGTCAGTTTTGCTGGCCCAGAACATGAGAATTTGAATGGGGCAATACTGTTAGGATTCCTTGATGCACCTTTAGGTTATGTGGGCTGAGAAGAGTTTATGACAAGTCAAAGATTCAGACCTAGTACTGGTAACCCTGAAAGGTCAATTTACCCTGCCCAGAAGAGAATGCATTTATTCATATCTAATCACTAAACATAATAGAGCTCATGTTGACAACTCACTCCCAACCTGATTGACCCTCTCTAGAGGTGTGCTGCCAATAGAGAACACTCTGCCATTGTGGGTCAGTCAGCTCAAATTGCATGCAGACAACTCAATCCCTACCTCATTGGCCCCCCTGGGAATATTCCTGAAATAGAAGATGGCCCACAGCCAGGAATGGCCCATCTTGGTTGTTCAGCCCCAATCAGGAGGAAGCCCTCAGCCAGGAATAAGTTCTTCACCTCCAATTTTCTGCCAGTTTCAGAACTTTGCTGGATGGGAGTCTCAGAACATGCCCTGCTGCCAGTAAGTTGACCAGGCCTCCTAGTCTTTTTCAACTCAGAGGACATGGGGGGAGGAGCAAGGTACCTCTGTCCCTCTGCCAGCCTCTGGGACCAGGGCAACCAGGAAAAGACTCTACCCTGGAAATTTTTACTCATGAGTAAGTCATGGTCCTTGGGAATGGCCCACCTTGGTAGTTTAGCCCCAACCATGAGGGAACTTTCAGCCAGGGAAACCTAATAAGAAATCAGCTGTCTGCCTCCAACATCCTGACAATTCCAGAGGTCTGCTGAGTAGAAGAGGAGCCAGCCTCAGTGCATGCCTTGCTGCCAGTATGTTGCCCTGATCTCCTGACTTCTTTCAACTCAGAAAACATTGGGGGAGGGGGGAGCACAGCCTCTGTGTGCAGCCTTTGTGGGCCTTCTGGAGGGGAGGGGCTGTGGGAAGCCCAGAAACCACCCCCTGCAAAGATGGCTTGTTCCAGTATGGTATTGGGATTTAGGAATTATGGGAAATGCTGATTTTTTTCACATCCAATTTACCCAAAACCCAAAAAATGGTGGAGGGGGGAGGTGCTTGCACATGTCTGCTTGGAATAGAGACTACCAAGAAAGATTCTGCAGAGAAAGGCAATGGCCAACTACCTCTGCTTTTCACTTGCTTTGAAAGTTCATTGTTGGGTCTAAATAGGTATGATTTAACACCAAGTACATATGTATATCATAACCTCCAGGAGCCAGCTTGGTGCAGTGATTAGGTGTGCCAACTTCCAGTCTGTTTCCCCACTCCCCCACATGCAGCCAGCTGGGTGACCTTGCCACAGCAATGATAAAGCTGTTCTGACTGAGGATCAATATCAGGGTTCTCTCAGACTCACCTACCTCACAGGGTATCTGTTGTGGGGAGAGGAAAGATAAGGTGATTGTAAGCTGCTCTAAGACTCCTCTGGTAGAGAAAACTGCTTATAAGAACCAGCTCTTCTTCCATCCACCAGAATGGAATATCAGCCACCATATTGACTATCAATGTTTATATCCATAAAATGTTGTGCTTTGTTTCTCTTCTGAAGTGCTATTTATGGAAACTCTTATAACTTTGTATGATAAGAAGATAAATCAAATAAGTTATCACTTATTGACAGACAATAACAATAGAGGGAGACAGCTGAATCTTCAGGTACCACAAGAAGGCTCTTTCTTGGAATGCCACTCATCTAAATTTGGATAGTAGGGGTACCTGGCTACCAGAAGCAGGAATGTTGAAGATGATTGGTATGGTTCAGTAGCTTAATTAGGGGATACACCATCCTTAAAGTATGCTGACTCTAAACTGCATAGGGCTTCGAAGGTCAATACCAGTAGCTTGAATAGACTTGGGAGCAAACTGGGACCAGTTTAGATGGAACAAGACTCAAATTGGATGGCCCTTACAATGTACTCGTGGACATTCTGGTGACAGCATTCTGTCCAAACTGTAGCTTCTGAACAGTCTTCAAGGGCAGCCCCATGTATAAAACACTGCAGTAATCTAGTCTAATGTAGCTATCTAATCTAGGTGTTACCATGGCATGCACCACAGTGGTAAGAGTTTTTCTGTCCAGGAAGGGCTGCAGCTGGCTCTCCAGCTGAAGTTGGTGACAGGCACCCCCAGCCACTACTGCTACTTTTTTATCCTACAGGAGGCCTACATCCAGTAGTACCACCAAGTTACAAGCCTGCTTCGTAAGGGAGAATGCAAGCCTATTCAGAACTGAAATCAGGAAACATCCTAACCTACCTCAAGGAGCTAGTTCACAATTTCCACAGGATTTGATGGAACTGTGCTTGGGGAATCGTCTGCAAACTGGTGGCAACTCAACCAAAATCTCCTAGTGGCTTCCTATAGATCAGGCTTCCTCAACCATCAAAAACAAGAATGGAAAAGACTTGACTGACCAAGCCTCATCAAGGATTGATGGCAACAATATGCAGAAGAATTATATGCAAACACCAAGGTGCCTCAGTCACCACTCAAAAACACCCGACACAAACTGGAAGTGCCTATACTGGAAGAAGAAGTGATCTAAGCTCTGAAACAGCTCCCAAATAATAAGGCTCCTGGTGTAGATACCATTCCAGTGGAACTACTCAGATCTGTTCCACCAGCAGCAATCGCAGCATTATGCCAAAAAGTCTGGGAAACTGGCACATGGCCAATAGACTGGAAAAGGTCCGTTTTTATCCCATTACCAAAGAAAGGTGATGCTCACATCTGCTTGAACTATCTAACTATAGCCCTGATCTCCCATACGAGTAAAATCTTATTGAAGATCATTGATAACTGTCTCAAATCAACCATTGATGCTCAGCTACCGGATGTCCAGGCTGGTTTTCGACATGGTTGCTGCACCTGAGACCACATTGCAAATTTGCACTGGATTCTTGGGGAAAAAACATGAATATCAAAAGGCCATCTACCTATGTTTTATTGATTATTCTGAAGTGTTTGACTGTGTTGATCACAAGAAGCTATGGGATACCTTAGATGAATTGGGAGTGTCATCCCACTTAACCCACCTTGTCAGTTCATTGTACACCAACCAGGAGGCCACAGTACAAACAATATAAGGAAACAATGATTGGTTCAAGGTCAGCCAAGAAGGGAGACAAGAGTGTATCTTCTTTCTTATTAACCTTTATGCAGAGGTAATTATGAAAAAGCTTAATCTGGAAGAATCTATGATCAAAGTCAAAATTGGAGGCTTTGCTATGCAGATGATACAACACTCTTCGCTGAATTGGAGCATGATCTGAAGACCCTGATAAAGTGACTAAATGAAGAAAGCGAAAAGATGGGACTATATCTAAATATCAAAAAGACAACTACTGGCAGTAGCACCAAAGTCACGATTGACAACGAGAACATTGAATGTATAGATGATTTCATCTTTCTTGGCTCTATGATCACTCAAAGTGGTGGATGCAGCCGTGAAATCAAATGGTGAATAACACGCCGAAATGCAATGAATCATGAATCAAATTTGGAGGAATAAGGATATCAGCCTTAATACAAAGCACCAGCTAGTCAACACTATTGTCTTCCCCATAACAAGCTATGGATGTGAAAGCTGGACCCTGAAGGAAAAAGATAGAATAGATGCCTTCGAATTATGGTATTGGAGATGAATGCTGCGAGTACCATGGACAGCCAAAGTTACCAACATGATAGTTTTAGAGAGGAGCAAACCAACTATGTCATTAGAAAGGAAGATATTATGGCTAAAGCTCACTTATTTGGACACATCATGTGACCAAACTTTGCCAGTGCCTTCCCCAGTCATTACCATTTACCCCCGTTTAGGTAAGATTTTACCTATAATTTTTGTGCAAAATAGTTTCAGTGGGCTGTAAAGCAGTCTACCTCCTCTTGGAGGCCAGAACCCAATAGCCCCCTGACTACCCAGAAATAGGGCTGCCGGGTCCCAGGATGGGGTGATTTTCTAGGAGCAGGTGATAGGTCCAGATGACATCACTAGGAAAGTGGGATGTCATCACATTGGGATGTCATCACATTGCCCCATCAGGGTGACAGTCTGGTATTTGAACAAAAATTCTATAGTAAAAATGGCTCCGACCCAAGAGTTTTGCCTCAATACCAGATTGTTGCCCTAATGTTGCCTCCATGATGATGTAATTTTGAATGCCATTTTGGGCTGTATCAACAGGGGCATCACATCAAAATCACAAGATGTCATAGTCCCATTGTATACGGCATGGGTCAGACCACACCTGGAGTACTGTGTGCAGTTCTGGAGGCCTCACTTCAAGAAGGACGTAGATAAAATTGAAAGGGTACAGGGGAGAGCAACGAGGATGATCTGGGGCCAAGGGACCAAGCTCTATGAAGATAGGTTGAGGGACTTGGGAATGTTCAGCCTGGAGAAAAGAAGGTTGAGAGGGGACATGATAGCCCTCTTTAAGTATTTGAAAGTTTGTCACTTGGAGGAGGGAAGGATGCTGTTTCTGTTGGCTGCAGAGGAGAGGACACGCAGTAATGGGTTTAAACTACAAGTACAACGATATAGGCTAGATATCAGGAACAAAATTTCACAGTCAGAGTAGTTCAGCAGTGGAATAGGCTGCCTAAGGATGTGGTGAGCTCCCCCTCACTGGCAGTCTTCAAGCAAAGGTTGGATACACACTTTTCTTGGATGCTTAGGGCCGATCCTGTGTTGAGCAGGGGGTTGGACTATGGCCCCTTCCAACTCTATGATTCTATGATTCTATGTCACTTCTAGTTCTTTCTTGCTGGCAACTAAGCATGGGCCTTTCTCTCTCTTCTGGTAACTCCCTCCACTGGCCAGCTGATTGGTGACAGAGACCCCTGCCTCCATCAGGGGCTGGCAACTCTTCACAGAAAAGTTCCGTAGGTCTATACTGTACAGATGCAAATGGTGGCAAATACATTTTTCTTTGCTTCCATCTGTATCACAGTAGGTTTTAAAATAAGTTCTAGTCTGTGCCATATCAATTTCATCAGGAGTAAGAATGGGCATAAACTGGCTCATGAATGTAAGTTCATTATGAATTTTGGCTGGTTCATTGTTTGTGAACTGAAGTTGATGAACCAAAGAGCCACCATAAACTTCAACAAATTTTAAGGCAATTTGTGGCAGCTCATGAAGAACAGAAAGCAAGGTTTCCCCACAAAAAAGCAACAGGGAGAAGAAAGCAGGAGTCATGAATCGCTGTGAACTGGTTCGGTTCACAAACTGACGTCCCAGTTCATATCAGTTTGTGGTTCAGTTTGAGGTTTGGTTGATCCCTAATTAGGAGCCTTTCTCCACAATATCTGTCTCCATTGTCTTTTCATTCCCCGGCCCAAGAGAGAGTGCCTGTCCTCAACCAGGGCTAGAGTCTTTTCAGTCCTGGTCCTGACCTGGTAGAAAGAGCTCCTGGGAGTTCTGTGCGCCCTGAAGAAGGTTACACAGTTCTGCGGGGCCTGTAAAATGAAGCTCTTCCACCAGGTCTTTGGTTGAGTCCAGGGTCAGGAAGATCAGACCCCCCCCCCCAGGCCAACCTTGAATTTCTGGTCCACCCCTATATCCCTGAGGCATTAATATCTTGAGTCCGGGTGGAGGAAGAGGTTTTTATTACTGCAGTTGGGTTATTTATTTGGCTATACTGGGTTGTAGTGATCAGTTTTATTGGGGATTTTATTATGTTATTGTGACCCACCATGAGTGAGCTAAGATTGGCCAGGGAAGCCCATTGTAACAAGAAAAGATTTTCCAGTTATGTGAGGAGTAAACGTAAAGTAAAGGAGGCAATAGGCCCACTGTTGGGTGCGGATGGACAAACTCTAACGAAAGATGCAGAGAAAGCAGAAAGGCTTAGTGCCTATTTTACATCTGTTTGTTCCCACAGGTCAAAGTGTTTAGGCACATCTAGAGATGGCTGTAGCCAAAGGATAGTGTCTGGGTGGCAGGTTAACATGGATAGAGAGGTTGTCGAGAGGCATTTAGCTGCACTGGATGAGTTCAAATCCCCAGGTCCGGATGAAATGCACCCGAGAGTACTCAAAGAACTTTCCAGAGAACTTGCACAGCCCTTGTCCATCATCTTTGGAACCTCTTTAAGGACTGGAGATGTCCCGGAGGACTGGAAAAGAGCAAACGTTATTCCGATCTTCAAAAAAGGCAGGAAGGATGACCCAGGAAACTACAGACCAGTGAGTCTGACCTCTGTTGTGGGGAAGATAATGGAGCAGATATTAAAGGGAGCGATCTGCAAACATCTGGAGGACAATTTGGTGATCCAAGGAAGTCAGCATGGATTTGTCTCCAACAGGTCCTGCCAGACCAACCTAGTTTCCTTTTTTGACCAAGTAACAGGTTTGCTGGGTCGGGGAAATTCAGTTGATGTCATTTACTTGGATTTTAGTAAAGCTTTTGACAAGGTTCCCCATGATGTTCTGATGGATAAGTTGAAGGACTGCAATCTGGATTTTCTGTATGGCCCCTTCCAACTCTATGATTCTATGATTCTATGATTCTATGATTCTATGATTCTATGATTCTATGATTCTATTCACGAAGAAATGTTCCATATATGTGTATTCAAATCACCCTAGTAACCGTCTGTAGAGAAAATAAATATTTTTGTCCCTCTTTGGAATGGATATTTTAGGGGTAAAATATACCCACTGTTTTGAAACTTGAGAAATTTATTGTTTCAGACTCAGTAGTATTAAATCCTTCTATTTGTGAAATCCATTTTAAAACTTCAAATATGAGCATATATTTATCATTGTTTCCAAATCCAGTATTTGTTCACATTCAGTAAAGGTGCAATACACCCTGCCCCTTCAGTGCACCATTTATTGAAAATGTGTTTTGAAAGTTATGTGGTAAATTGCCCAAGAACTGAACTTTTCTTCTTTGTTATTTGTAAGTGAGCCTATAGTGTTCATACCTTTTAAATAGGATACAGTTATCTTTCCGTCATTCTCTTTTTCCTCAATTATCTAGGATTGTATATATGTTTTTAATACAAACATGTACATGCACACACACACACACTGTTATAATAGTTAAATGCAAACTTGCTTTGGAGCCCTGCAAATAATACTAGATGTTTAACAATGACACAGGGGATTCATAAATAAGGAACGATAAATACTGACATCCGTTCAATTATCTAGCTAGCGATTAAAGTACATCTCAACTTCTTATTTAAGAACAAGTAAAAGATTATGTCAAAATTGGAGAAGACTTCAACAGCTAAAAGCTATTCAAACCCAATTGAGCATGAGTGGAACTGCTGAATAATGCAGACAAGATAATGAACTGGAGACAAATGATCTCAGGAGGCTATGTTCTTAGTACCAAGAGAATATGTTGATAAGCCAGATTTATTATCTTAACATCTTATGGCAGTGACCTCCAATTTACAGAAAATACCTGAGATATTTATAAATGATGAGTTCCTGCCTCCAACCATACCAGAGCATATTTCACCAATCTACATTTAGTTATAGGACTCCCTGGGCAAGATAGTGGAGTGTTTTGTGTTCTGCTTTATTTCACAACAATGTTTCTGAAATCAGATTTTGACTTTGGGACCCCAGCCTAAAGTGTGTTCCCAAGAAAGAATTGAAGAGTTGCTTTATGTAACCCTATTGCTTGCCGAGGGGGGGGGGAGAGGGAGGAACTGTACTTCATATTGTTCATTTCAGAGCAGTTTATGGCTTTGCAAGTATTCCTTGGAGCATGTGTAATTGGTGTCTCTTTCAAGTTGCATTGAACTCAGTTTTGGAAAATATAATCTAGATTTCATATTTGCAAATATAGTTTGATCACTAACAAAAGACCTGAAAGTGCAGTTGTTAAAAGATTCACAGCCCAATACTAAGGGGCTTTTTGCACGGCTTCAAAATCGCACAATGGTTGCCAATTGGAAACGCTATTGATTTGCCATAACGCACGACGTTGTAGACAATCTGCAACACTCCTGAAACCGATCAGCAAAAAGCGCCTCGTTGTAGCGCTTTCAGGGGAATCCCAAAAAGTGGATTCACCCTCCGGAAAGCGCTACACTCTTGCAAACAATCTGCAACACTAGCGATAAAGACCTGTGCGTTAACATTGTTGCGGTTTCTTCAAAGTCCCTCCTCCTGAGCCTGTCCTCCAACCTTCCAGCGAAGCGATCGCCATTTTTTTTTCTCCGAGCGAGCAGGGATAAACGCACCAGCGAGCCTCTTTCTGTTTAGAGGCTTCCCTGGCTTCAGTCCTTCACCTTTAGTCACTAAGCACAAACCACATAAAAGCCCGTTTGCTGAAATAAAGTCCCTTTATTTTTTACACATTAATTCAGCCGAAAATCGGGCCCGTGAGAGGGGGGGGGATATTTTTTTATCACTCGAGGCAGCGTGGCAACGATCATACGATCAAACGACAGCTCACATTAGGCAGCTGGATGGGTCTCTCCGTTGCAACGAATCTACACAGATTCGTTACAATGGGTCTGTTTTTTTTTTTTAAAAAAACCTTTCTTAAAGGGAAAGGGGATGTTTGGGAGCATGCTAACGGCTGCCCATTGGCTGCTTGACGGCCAGGGGCGGGACGAGCTTGGAAATAGCGCTTCCTTTTCTGCCGAGACCGGAAGCTGCGGGAAACGCTACAAAACGCAACTGGATTCCACTACAAAGGCAGGTATGCATAACGACGAATTCCACTATTTTAAATGGCGATTTTTCGTTCAGTGACCAATTTGCAACAAAGATCCCGGTGCGAAAAGCCCCTAAGAGTTGCCTCTGGTGCATCCCCTAAGAGAATACCACACAAGTTGGAGACCAAGCAAACACCTCCGTAGCAGGACTACACCGACCATGACTACACTGACATTCTCAGTAACCATGTTTACGCACCCATGAGATATCACAGGGGCATGAAAATGTAGATGAGACAGACAAGGGGGAATCAATCATAGGGCATCATCCATGAAGACCTATCCCTGGAAAAACTTGAGGAAATGGTTGGGGGTGGGCCCAGACAGCACCAGGCCATATCCATAGAACAATAGATCCATCAGTGGTTTTTTTGCCATTATGATTAAATGGAACCCCCCCCCCAAATCTGGGGATGGGACGGAGATTTGAAGGGCAGCATGCGTATTGACCAGGCCCCCGACCATAGGAACCCCACAGCCGGGGCCTACTTGGAAGAATTCTCTGGCTTGATGTGGATGTTTGGATTCTATCCTGCAATGAGTGCAAATGAACTGGTCCCTATGTATGTATGTATGTATGTATGTATGTATGTATGTATGTATGTATGTATGTATGTATGTATGTATGTATGTACTGCTGCTCTCAAAAGTCTTGTGGCAGTTTACAAAGATTCATAAGAACAATAAAATCCCATAAAAATCCATTAAAATGTAACTGAAACACAATATCACGATGACGGATAATATATTGCAATAGTTGCCAGTTGAATTCCGGATCAGGTTAAAGGTTCTGGTCAAACTTTCAAGGCCGTACGCGGTCAGTGTACCTGAGGGACTGCCTCCCTGCCTATGCCCCCAAAAGGGCTTTATGCTCCACCACCACCAACCGGCTAAAGGTCCCTGGCCCAAAAGACGTTTTCCTGGTCTCAACCAGGGCCAGAGCCTTCTCTGTCCTGGCCCCCACCTGGTGGAACGAGCTCCCAGAGGAGATCATGGCCCTGACGGAACTAAAACAGTACCGCCGGGCCTGCAAAACGGAGCTCTTCCACCAGGCATTTGGCTGAATTTGTAAAATTATTTGAAATATTTGAAAAAAGGCAACTCTAAGTCTTCTCATGACAGGGATGCTCCTTTGCCTGCCCCGAGGCCACTGAGTCAGCCGGGAGGGAGTCTTCGGGGCGGGCACAGGGGCAGCCCTGCAGTGTCACACATGCGGCAGGGCTGCTCCTTTGCCCGCCGCGAAGCTGCAGAGTTGGCCGGGAGGAAGGTGGGGGGGGAGGCTTTGGGGCGGGCACAAGGACAGCTCTGCTGCATCGCAGACGCAGCAGGGCTGCTCCTTTGCCCATCCCGAAGCTGCCGAGTCAGCTGGCAGGGGGCACGGCTGGGCTGCCCTTGTGCCTGCCCCCAAGATTGCCTCCCGGCCGACTCTGCAGCCTTGGGGCATGCAAAGGAACAGCCCTGCCACATCTGTGATGCGGCAGGGCTCTCCTTTGCCCTCCGAGTTGGCTGGGAGGGGGGCAGGGGGGAGGCTTCGGGGCGGGCAAAGGGGCAGCCCTGCCACATCGCAGACGTGCTGGGGCTGCTCCTTTGCCTGTCCCAAAGCCCCAGATTCGGCCTGGAGGGGGCCGGGGGGGGAAGCCTTCTAGCACCCATTGTATCCCCACATACAATGGGCTTTAACTCTAGTTAATAATAAGATAAACTAATGGTATACAGTATTCCTGGGTGTTGTTGAGTGGATCCAGTTAATTCCAGATCTACTTTGCAGATGGTGGTTTCAGTATAGGGGCATCCTTGTGGAGGGGAGCCCAATGATGTTCTAGATCAGTGGTTTTCAACCTAGTGGTCACGACCCCATTTGGGGTCACTTGACCCCTTCATTGGGTGTCAGGGTCCGCCGGGTCTTTGCCACGCTTCGGGTCCGCCACGTTGTTCGGTGAGGGAGATCCGGGACTAGAAGGCTTTATCTGTAGGAAACAGCGTCTCAGAATGGAGTCGGTATTCTCTCTCCCGCTCCTGGGTTCAGGGTAGTTCCGTCACTACGCCTCCAACCCCATCTCCTCATTGACGCTTCCTTAAGTAGCCTCTCTAGCCCCTGTCTCCACCCTCCAGGCTTCTCAGGCGGACCTCGCCCTTCCGGGACTCCGCGTCTCTCCGCCACCGCCCCGCCCTGGGTTTCTCCCTTGCTCTCCCCGCTTGTACTGACTGCCCCTGTGCTACCGTTTCCCCCACCCCTGGTGAACTGATTCCCCACATCACTTTATGTAAGTTTCGTATCCAAAGAGGGTCTGCCGGGATCTCTTCCTCTGGATCTTCCTTTCTTAGGTTTCCGCTCCTGTCAGCACGCTCCTTCTCCGGACCCCCCGCGCTGCCCAAACTAGTCGTCCTCGACATCACCCCCCCCTCGGGTAGGGCGTCGTGGTCCTCGAAGACCCTGGAAAGATAATCAGCGTTGGTGTTACGAGCTCCAGCTCGGTGACGGATCGCAAAGTCAAAGGGCAACAATGATAAATACCATCGCAATAGTCGAGGATTCTGATCCTTCGCCCGATATAACCACAATAACGGGGCATGGTCCGTAACAAGTTGGAAGGTGTTACCTGAGAGATAGTATTGGAGAGCTCCCACCGCCCATTTGATAGCTAAAGCTTCCCTTTCGATCGCGGAGTATTTCTGTTCCGCGGGGGATAATTTCCTGCTCAGAAATAAGATAGGTACTTCACCATCCAGGGTCTCTTGGGTGAGAACGGCTCCGAGGCCCGAACCCGACGCGTCCGTCTGCACTATAAATGGCTTCTGGAAGTCGGGGTTATGCAAAGGTGTGGCATCAGCTAACTGTTTACGTAAGTCTTCAAATGCCTGTAGTCTGGTTGATGTCCATTCAATCAGGTTAGGTTGACCTTTACGTAAACAATCGGTTAAGGCACTGGCTCGGGTTGAAAAATGGGGAATAAACTTGCCATAATAACCTATCATGCCTAAAAATCTCTTAAGATGCTTTTTTGTGCCAGGGCGTGGCAGTTGTTGAATCTGTGTTATTTTGTCCGGTACGGGTCTCAGGATTCCCTTCCCTACAATGTAGCCTAAGTACTGCAACTCCTGAAACCCAATACGACTTTTCTTCGGATTTACTCGAAGACCAGCTTGCTGTAAAGCCTCTAGGACTCTCTCTAAATGTTCCAAATGTGTGGTCCAATCTGGGCTGCATATCAAAATGTCATCGATATAGGCGCACGCAAAAGTTCCACAATTGGCCAAAGCCCGATCCACCAGCCGCTGAAAGGTAGCTGCTGCTCCATGGAGCCCGAAAGGCATCATCCGGAACTGAAAGAGTCCTTGCGGAGTGGCGAATGCCGTTTTCTCCTTATCTTCCGGGGCCACAGGGACCTGCCAGTATCCTTTTGTCAGATCCAAAGCGGACAAATATCTGGCCTCCCCTAGTTGTTCAATTAGGATCTCAGCCCTGGGCATCGGATAGGCGTCAAATTGTGCAACTTGGTTTACCTCTCTGAAGTCCACGCAGAATCTTGTACTGCCATCAGGTTTGGGGACGAGCACAATAGGGCTCCTCCAGGGGCTCTGAGAAATCTCAATCACCCCCATCCGGAGCATGTCTTCAACCTCAGATTGTACTATTGGCCACCGCTTCCAGGGTATAGGTCTCCAGGGGGCCCGTACGGTTACCCCCTCAGGCGTCTGAATTCTGTGTGTAGCTAGGTGCGTTCGTCCTGGCACGTTACTAAACACATCTTTCCATTTCTGGACTACTATCTGAGCTTCCTGAACCTGCCGGGGATCCAGCGTGATATCTATTACGGGTAGTGAATTTGGAGCGGAGTTAGTCCAGGGCCCGGCACCATCTGATAACTCTCCCGGATTCTCTGCGAGATGGACTTGATCTGGTTGTCTCTCATACCAGTGTTTCAAACTATTAACATGTAACGGTCTTCTATTACGGGGGTGTGGTCCACACTGTACCTCACATGTCACAGGACCCAATATCTTCGTGATCGTATACGGTCCTCTCCAATAGTCTCCCGCGGACGTCCCCAAGCTGTCTCTGTGTACTAACACTTCCTCCCCCACTGTAAAAGTTCGCGGCTTCGCCCCCCTGTCATATCTCTGCTTTTGAGCCGTCTGGGCTTTGAGCAGATTGTCTTTGGCTCGTTGCCGTACCTCGTGTAGTCGCTGCCTCAACTGACTGACATAGTCCTTGGGCTCTCGGCCCGGGGACCTCTCTGTGGGAGCCCATTGATCTTCTACCACCTCCAAAATACCTCGGGGGTTGCGGCCGTACAGCAACTCAAATGGTGAGAAGCCCATAGAAGCTTGTGGGGTTTCTCGGATGGCAAACAAAAGCGGATCTAAATACAGATCCCACGTTCCGGCCTTTTGATAGGCGAGCCGCCGTAACATGCCTTTTATCGTCCCATTCATCCGCTCCACCAGCCCGTCGGTTTGAGGATGATGAACTGACGTGAAGATCTGTTGTATCCCAAGGGTCTGGCACACTCTCCGCATAAGTTGGGCTGTGAACGGGGAACCCCGATCTGTCAGGATTTCACGCGGTAATCCTACTTGAGAAAACAAGCGCATTAAAGTGCGAGCCACCCCGGCACTGCGCATAGTCTTCAAAGGCACCGCTTCAGGGTACCGGGTGGCATAGTCTACTATCACTAACAGGTACCGATTACCTCTTGGCGTCCGCGGCAGAGGTCCCACGAAATCCATTGCGATCCGTTCAAACGGAACCTGGATGACTGGCAACGGATGCAGAGGAGCCTTTGGGGGCCCCCGATTTGAAGTTCGTTGGCAGATGTCACATGATCTACAATAATCCCGGACATCACTCGACACTGCTGTCCAGAAAAATCGCTGTAGAACTCTGAGCAGTGTACCCCGAGAGCCTTGATGCCCTGCCCAGTTATGTTCGTGGGCACTCTCCAATACCTCTCTCCGGTATGCTAAGGGAACCAACAACTGTCTTCTCTCCACCCCCCGATCTTTCTGTAACCGATACCATACCCCTTGTTCCACTATCACCCTTGGATACCTTTCTGCTCGTCTACTATCTCTTACCTGGCCGTCTTGTACAGCCATCGCCTGTCTGAGGTCTTCTAAAGCTGGATCGTGATTCTGAGCTTCCACAAAATCCGGATCTCTGGCCCAGATTTGTTGCACGTCCGTCTCCGAATTATCTGACCCGTGCATGCCTCCCTCACCTTCTTCTTCACTGTCCTCTTCCTGAGGGTGGAGGGCAGGTTGAAGCCTCCTTGATCCCTGCCCGGAAGGTCCCTCTCCAGGATCCTCTCCCTCCTGGGCAATGCAGGTCTCCTTGGGACTATGTGCGAGACTTCTCACCAGCAGCCGCTGGAAATCCGGAGCATCCCTCCCGAACAGCAGGTCATAGGGTAATTTAGATACCTGGGCCAATTCTATAGTTTGCTCCTTTCCCAAGTAGTGCAAGGTCATCCACCGAATGGGGCATTTCTCCAGGTGCCCATGGAAACAGGCCACTCTTGTCCATCTATGTATGGGAATCCCTTCTGGTACTAGGTCCTTGCGAATCATAGAAACTGAGCTGCCACTATCCAGTAAGGCTTGGCGCAGCACCCCCTCCAAGGCTACTGGCACTATCAGGGCTGCGGGTTTCACCAGACTCTTTGTTGTCGCTGCCTGCAAGGTTTCACCCCAGCCTAGATCACATTCCATGAGGGGGCATTCCTTACGGAAATGCCCCCACTGCCCGCATGTATAACAAGGACCTCTAGAGGGACCCGGGGTTAAGGGAAGAGGAGGCATGGACATTTCTCGTCCCCTCCCACTCTCCAGTCCTGGCTTCCGGGCTCGCCCTTCCATACTGGCACAGCGTCCGTCACTCGAGCCCACACTTCCTCGGCCCGGGGCCCCGGTCTTCACTCTACCCCGAGTGGCAAACTCAACTCCTCTGTTGGGAACCCCGTCCCGCAAGTGCCCTCCTGGTCTATTCCCTTCTCGCGGGGTACTCCTTTGATCGGCCGCCACAATATTCTCCAAATACTCCGTGGCCTCCTTTAGAGTAAGAGGCTTCCAGCAAGCTACCCAATGTCTTATTCGGGAAGGAAGTATGGTTAGTAATTGTTCCATTACTACAGCCTCCACAATTCTCCTACCCTCTTCCGTGGTGGGCAACAGCCACCGAGACGCTAGGTCCCGAAGCCTTGTTACTAGCGTTCTGGGTCGTTCAGTGACTTGATAGGTCACAGCCCTGAACTTCTGTCGTTGAGTCTCAGGTGTGATTTGATATCTATCCAATATAGCCGATTTCAAGGCTTCATAGGAGGCAGCATCTTCGCGGCTTAATGCTTTCATTGCGGCCTGAGCTTCTCCAATCAGATAAGGACCCAACACAAAGGGCCATTGTTCTTTCGGCCACTTCGCTGCCTCCGCAGTCCTCTCAAAAGCTTCTAAAAAACCTTCAATGTCATCCTCTCCCGACATTTTAGTTAAAGAAAAGGTTGGAGGTTTGGGCAATGGGGCCATACCAGCTGCACCTGGGGCGATACTGCCTGCTGGCGGAGCTAAGGTAGTTATAGCTTGATGGAATCTCTGCATTAAAGCCTCCTGTGCTTCTTGGTTTTGTCTAGTTATTCGTTCCATTACCTGAGTCTGGTGCTCGGTCATCCAACGCCCGAAAGCCTCAAAGTCCATTCCAGGGCGAGTACCTTGCGTGCCCTGTTCCATGGCCGCGTCTGTACTTTCTGCCCCTCCCCCAGGAGTTTCTACTGCCTTCGTAAGGTGCCCCCTTCCTGCAGCCTCCCGTGCCGGGGCTTGAAACGTCGCCGGTCGTAATAGGGAGCCAGGAGTTGCAAACGAATGCCTGGGGGGAATGCGGGGAATTACTGGAACAAGCCGAGGCAAACCCCCGGGAATCCCCGTACGGGCCACCAATTTGTCAGGGTCCGCCGGGTCTTTGCCACGCTTCGGGTCCGCCACGTTGTTCGGTGAGGGAGACCCGGGACTAGAAGGCTTTATCTGTAGGAAACAGCGTCTCAGAATGGAGTCGGTATTCTCTCTCCCGCTCCTGGGTTCAGGGTAGTTCCGTCACTACGCCTCCAACCCCATCTCCTCATTGACGCTTCCTTAAGTAGCCTCTCTAGCCCCTGTCTCCACCCTCCAGGCTTCTCAGGCGGACCTCGCCCTTCCGGGACTCCGCGTCTCTCCGCCACCGCCCCGCCCTGGGTTTCTCCCTTGCTCTCCCCGCTTGTACTGACTGCCCCTGTGCTACCGTTTCCCCCACCCCTGGTGAACTGATTCCCCACATCACTTTATGTAAGTTTCGTATCCAAAGAGGGTCTGCCGGGATCTCTTCCTCTGGATCTTCCTTTCTTAGGTTTCCGCTCCTGTCAGCACGCTCCTTCTCCGGACCCCCCGCGCTGCCCAAACTAGTCGTCCTCGACATTGGGGTCCCCTGGTTGGTTGCCCCAGCGGTGGCTGGGGGCAGAGGCGGGCAGCGGTGGTGGCCACAAGCAGCTGCGACAGGCGGCTGTGGCCGCAAGTGGCAGCAACGGTGGGGCAGTGCACCAGTGGCTGGCAGCAGACGGCCAGTGGCAGCAAAGCAATTACAATGGCTACCTCCGTGCTGCCTGACTGTTGTGCGCATGCATGCACATGCACACACTGCCTTTGCACCCACACATGCTTGCACGCACATGCGCACAATGCTGAGCCCAGACCACATATGATTTTAAAGCTGATACCAGTACCTTAAATGTTATCCAGAATTCAATTGGCAGCCAATGTCGTTGCCTCAAGACTTGCTGAATATGAGCGCTCCATAGTGTTCTTGTGAAGACTGTGGCCACTGCATTCTGGACCAGTTGCAATTTCTGGATCATCGTGTCTTCTGTACAGTCCCACATGACTGCTTCAGAGCAGGGGTGCATCCGAGGAGTTTCTCAAAACTTCTAGAATTTACAGCTGAGTGATTTCTCCTCCCCCTTAGTACAGAGGAGCTTTGAGCTCTCTTTCCGCCCACATGATGAAGGGTGGAGGGAGCACTCTTTCCTCAGTCCTTTTTCTGTCACCATGGAGAGGGGACATATTACAACTTTGTGGAAGAATTCTTTGATGAAATTGCATGTTTTCCATGATGTTATACTGTAACATACTATAAAGACTGAGATAGCTCTTTTAAAGAAATGTTGTACTTGTGTCACGGAAATGGCGCAAATGATGAGCATTATGTGCTCATATACTTTGGGGAAGGGCACAATAGATCTTTGTGTAAGGCTTGTATGGCTTTATCAGTATCCCTCCGATTCAAAGCCAACAAAGCATAGCAAAAAGATAGCTCCAGTCAAAGCACAAATTGCTTCTTGACATATCCAAATCTAAAAAGAAGCCTCCACTTCTTTATGCTTGCTAAATTTCTATGTGATATGCTTGCACATTCCTGTGTGCTAATTGAGTGATCATCAGTGTAATCACAAATATCTCTGAGCTTTGTACATTATAGATAGAAATCCTCTACTGGCTAGGAGAGAACTGAGGCACACCTCTTCTTTTCCACACATTACCAAGAGGTTAGGAAAAACACTGGCGTTCAAGGGTTTTTTATGCCAGGCCTTTATGAAGAAAGTAAAATGAACACATAAAGTTCTTTTATAGTTCACAAATTGTGAATATTCATAAAGTACAACTGGATAATGTCCTTTTACTTTCTTCATATATATCTCACTGCTTAGTTACTGTGACAATGTATGAAATAGCTTCTGAAAATCAAATGTTATAGGCAGGGTTGACATACAAACTTTATTACAACATTGACTTGAATCCAGGGAACAATTAACAGAGGGATGGCATTTGTGGAAAGCATCTTTGCCAATTCCTCTTTCTGTAGTTTCTCCCCACAACATCAGAGGATCAAGGGACCCTCAGTAACAGAACAGGATGTATCACAGAAGTTTCAATAGAAAGGAGAAAATTGTGGGAATTCTTCCCTTCCTCATACATACATTTTGTGTCAGCACTTGCAAATCCTTTTAAATGGAGGATCAAACAGTCAGTTGCAAATCACAGGTAACAACATATATGCACGGGTCATCCCAAAACAAAACAGTGTTCTATTTATTTCGTTTTCTGCATGAAAAATAATTAGTGTTACAAAGTATTCTTTTATAAGCAGTTAGCATTATTCATAAATAGTCATGCATACAAACATATTAGCTCACTTAGAACAATAATTAGTAATTTCCAAGTCCTGATAAACATCAGGGAGCCAACTGGAATATCCTTCTTGCCCTTCTTGCTCTTTCAAAGGAGGGCAGCATATATTCTAAATGTGTTTTTCCAAGGGCTACTGCAAAATAAATGAACATGGCTTAGTCACTATGATGAATTAATATGCACACTGACAACTTATAACTATAATATTGCTTGGGGAATTAACTATATGAATATATACATGTCATTATATGTTTTAATGATTTGTTTAATTTTCTGAATAATATACCACTTAAGTGGAAATTGATAAAATAGAAAACACAAATATAAACTTATGTCAACTTTGCCTTGAACCTATTAAAACAAGGCCCATTTTAATAAAGAAATTAATGCATTAAGCAGTTCATTATGGGTAAGCATTATTTCTCATTGTTAAGAATTTGTTGCTGCAGACTTGTCATAGTCAGTCTAATTATGATTAATACCTTATCTTGAATTCCATTGTCATTCACCTATCGGGAACAAATGCAAACTTCTATATTACAGTCATAGTTCATAAAAACAGGGTGATTTATTGATGTGCTTATATTTTATTCATTTGAACATTCATATTTAACAGGGTTCTAAAATAGAACATTAATTTAATTTTTTAAATGTATTTTATTAGTGATATGCTGTAGAAATTACTGTATTTCTGTGAACCATACTTGTATAGCCAGTAAAAAAGAAACATTTCATCAATTTGATTACAACTTTCCATAAATAATACAGTTTTGCAACAAAACAATAGGAACTTTGTAACCTAATCCTAACTTTGCCAATAGTTAAAGTATTTTAAAGGCTCAAACCCCTCATTTTCAAGATCTGTTCGTTTAACAATTTTATCTTATTTTATCTAGACATCTGATGCACCAAATTTTATTAATGAACTAGGGGCCAAGGCTGTTGCATTTAGGAATACAATGGGTGCTAGATGGGGGGGGAGTGTGGAAGAACTTTGCAGATGGCCTCTCCAGGACCTGGAAAGGCTGCAGACAGGGAACACACCAGTAGGGGCACCTCTTATGCAGCAGGGATCTGCAGCATCTGAGCCTCAGAGGGAAGTGGAAAGAGGAGGGGGTGGTCAGGGGTGGGAGACCAAAGGCAACTGGTTGACTGCTGGATAGACAGGCAAGCCAGTTGGAGGAGGCGGCACTCAGATGCGGGACAGCCGCCATGAGTAGGTGTTAAGCACTGAATAGCACTTAAGCAATGAGACCAGCTTCTCTTTCTAGGCTTTACCAGAAATATTAAGTTGAACAGATGCCAGTTACTGCATTTCAGATTGTAGATCATGATACAGCAAGAAGTCATGTATATGTGAACTGAAAGCAAAGCATGTTATGACTTGAGCAGAATTAGGGTTGCCAACTCTGGGTTCACAAATTTCTAAGGTTTGGGCATAGAGTCTGGGGGAAGGCTAGGTTGGGGGTAGAGAGGGACCTCACTGTAAAGCCCATCTTCCAAAGTAACCATTTTCTTCAGGGAAACTGATGCCTGTAGTCTGGAGATCAGTTTTCATTCTGGGATCAATCTAGTCCCTAGAGATTGGCAATCCGTGGCAGAATATGTGTGGTTACTTACAGCATTAGATTATTGAGGCGTTATGAGCATATATTGAAATAAGATTATTTATTTTTATAACATTTGCTGTGCTTTGTAATTCCATGTATCCTGTTCTTACAGGAATAATAAAATATAGAGTATATCAAGCTATCATTTAAAATTTTCAATATTTGCAAAATAAGTTAAAATGTATACCTGATTCATCAAATTTTCCATTAAGAAAAAAAATCTAATTGTCTAGTTATAAACTATGTGTGGTTTTCCTTATTCTGAAAGTAAGCATTTCAGTTAATACAAAATGGTGCATTACCATGTAAGCCAAGAAGCAAATCCCTTAAAGAATTACAAAATTATTATTTTAATGCAATTAGCTTTTCATGAAAAAACTATTTTAATTGTTTTTGTAATTCAAAACTCAAATTCTTCTTATTCTAGATTTCCAACCAGTAACAGATTGCACTAATTAGTGAAATCTATCCTAAATATGAAATAAATATTCTTTGTATCTGGAAAGATTTCATATTGTGCATTTTAATGATATTTTCCCATTGGTACTTAGGGTCATATGTTTAAGAGTGTAAGAGGTACTTACAACTTATTTCATTCAGCAGTCTCCACCACTGACTTAATGGGTCTGCCCTTTTGAGAGTCACCCTTTATCATATTTATGACAGTGTCTAGTGCTTCTAAGAAGAGCCTACAGATTGTGTCCAAAGTCACAACATTACCTCCTTGAGGAACTAGCCAATTGTTTTGATATTCTCTCAGCAAATTATCAGATGTATAAATAACTTGATTACAGTTATATGCTCCCTTTTCTTTAAAGAGATCTCAAAGTAGTATATAATCAGTCAGGGACAGACTGCCTTAGCTTTAGAAATATAATTTAAATCCATTGTAACTGGGAATCACCTTCAAACCAGGCATTTTATTATATCTCATTCCTTTACTGGAACTTGAATATCTATTGAATAGGGGTTAAGATTAAATTCTGCAAGCTTTCTACTGAGAAAGGCCTCAAAAAATCTGTCTCATATTCTGAGACCTCCTTATCAAAAAAAGCAAGAAAAGTCTGCAATACCTGCCAAATCCTACAAGAGTACTGCCTCAGGTTCAATAACCAAAGCTCCAGATGTATCAATAAGACTATCGGACCAGCACAATATTTGTTTTATGGCTAGCTATAGAAATATAGAAACTAGCAGTGCTTTTCCTGAAAATACAGCCAAAAATAACTTCTATTAGGCCCATTATGCACGGCCGCCGAAACGGCGATTTCGGGTCACGTGGAAAACGCGGAGGGGGAAGACGCGACGCATACCGGTTATGCAGGGGGCGGGGCGCGACGGCGGCAAAACCCAGAGTAACCGATTATGCACGCGCCGATCCGGGCGCCGCTTCTGGTTGCGCCCTGCTCACCCGGAAGCTGCGCTTTCTTCCGCGTTTCACTGACGCGGCTTTTTCGGCGGCATGCACCGAAGCTGCAGCCGGTTGCAGCCGGCTCCGTGCGTTATCCGTGATTTTAGTCGCTGCCATTCCACCCCGAATGTGCGCTAAAACCCCCGTGCATAATGGGTCCCAAACATGAATTTGTTGACCTTCTACTGGAGAGCAATAAAAATGACTAATTGTTGTTGCTGTTGTCAGCCATTCAGTCATGTTCAATTCATGGCAATCCCATGACACATCTGTCAACATGATCCTCAGTTCTGCGCTGCCTCTCTCAGCCATGCAGTGTTCTGGCTGGTGTCCATTCCAACCATGTCTAACCACCATGTTCTTTGTTGGCCTGGTTTTCTTTCTCCACTGACTAATTCTAGCATAATTGCTTTCTCCATTGAGTTGGATCATATGATATGACCAAAGTAAATGAGCTGGAGTTTCATAATTTTGCCTGCCAATGTTATATCAGACTTTATGCCCTGTAGTATTTCCTTGTTGAGCAGAGGATGATGCTGTAAACTGCACTGGATTCTCATTGGGGAGAAAAATTGGTTATAACTATATAGCCACATCTCAAACACTTTTTACCTCCAGAATGAAGAATTATTACAAAAATACTCAGGTATAGTACAAGTATGCACAGCTGTAGGCTCAGCTGAGCTGTCATCAATATATGGATGACACTCAGTTCTATATGGCACTTTCAATGGATCCCAAGAAGGCTGCTGTGGAGGCAGATTTGGGATGGATGAGTGCTAAAGATTAAATTTAAGCCCTGCAAAACAAAGGTGATACTGGTAGGTGGAAGGACTAACTTACATACTGAGGTATCTCCTGTTCTTCAATGGAGGGAGCAATCCAAACTGATCCGGTCATGCCTCCTCTTGCGAAAGCTGGCAGGGGCTCATGGGAATTGTAGTCCATGGACATCTGGAGGGCTGCAGTTTCACTACCCCTGATCTAGTCCATAGATTTGGTGCCTTGGGCCTGTTTCCATGGCAGACCATTTACACTGGACTCTTCTTCCTTATCATAAGGACAAAAGAAAGTAAAAGAAAAGAAAAAGGGCATGAATAGGTCAAGATGTTGTGACCAAATCTGACATGGGGAGTCAGTTTCCTCAAGCTTCCTTACCTAATCATAATTATGGACACTAGCAGAAGGGCCTAGGGAGTACACTGCAAGGATCACATCGTCCAAAGCAGATAGGGCTCATTGGGAGAAATGAACCGTATAAACTGGCTGGAACTTGGGGCATCAGACTAGCATTAATTGCCTTCCAAAACCTATTGAGGACCAAGCATTTTATTTATTTGTGAGATTCCCTCACCACCACTCTTGAGAATCGTCTCACAGTGAGTTACAAGTAAAAAAGCAAAAAACTCAGTAAACATTACAAAATTACAGTATAAAACCCCCGGACAACTGAACAACATATACAAATTACAGATGGCAGCCTACTTAGGATCTATAGCCCTTATAAACCCAAACCAACCAATATTTTGGTTTAGACTCCATTCTCCTGAATATAATCCTTCCTGTTCAACCATTTGCCTAGGAGATTTGTAAGACCTTATAGGTGTTCCATTTTCAGATTTACCAACATTTTCTTCCACCTAATAAAAAAGGATTTTGGTCTCCTGGAGAAGCACAATCAATTTGGTGCCAATTGATGTGGCCACACAGTGCCCAACCAATTCCTCCAACAACAGGACGGATGAATGGTACTAGAATGTGTCCAAGAAAGTTGTACTATCCAGCATGTTTGAGGAAGGGAGAAGCCCAAAGGAGGAGACATCCAGTTCTCAAGTACCATAAAATCTACAGCAGCCCCTAATTTGAGGTCATTTGGAAAAGAATAATTGCTCTTAGCTGAGAAATTAATTATCATTGTGGGAATGTTGATATTACAGGGAGAGTAGCAGTTAACTGGCATGAATCCCACCAGTGTGCTCAACAATGCTTGAATTCTTCCTTCAGCAGAAGGGACCTGCTGGAGAAGAAGCCACTTGAGTTGGAAGAAGGCTTTGTACTTTGCTGAATAGATTGCTAACTACAAGATCCCCAAAAGAGCTGAAAACCAGAGGCTAGAACTGCGGGGTTGGGTTTAGAAGAGCTATAGATCCTAAGTAGGCCACTATCTGTCATTTGCATGCGTTGTTCAGTTGTCTGGGGGTTTTATGGAGGGGTTATTCTGTAATTGTATTGTTTTATTCTGTGAACTACCACGAGATGGCTCTTGTCGAGAGTGGCGGTATACAAATTGAAAAACAAACATTAAAACCATAAAAAAATAATTAACGACATACTCTGGCAACAAGATGTAAAAACTCTTCCACAATCTTCCTGTATGTTACTGCCATATACGCTAGTCTGCACCATCAATACTACAACCAAAATGCACATCAATTGACAAGGAGGCACCAGACTGATGGTGCTTCTTCAGGAGTCCAAAATCCTGTTTTATTGGGTGGAAGAAAATGTTGGTGAGTCTGAAAATGGAACACCTGTAAGGTCTTACAAACTGCCCAGAAAATTGGTTGAACAGGAAGGATTATAGTCAGGAAAATGGAATCTAAGATCTTTCAGCAAAATCATATTTTATTTCAGAGATCCTATCATGGATCTTTTTACAATATTAAACACTATCAAGTCACCAGGTTTCTAACCAGTTTCTACAATACCAGGGAAGAGGTAAGGGATGCATGCACTTGCTACTGACCCAATATTCTGCTATATACTTCCCCTCAGACCACACTGATCAGCAGAGTCATGGATAAAGGGTCAGAAGAGGCAGTGGAGGTGATTTTCATTTGGGTCTCAGAGCTAGTGAAGAAGTCAGTATCTCCCCTGTGGAGATTGCTAAGCAGTTGCATTCTCCTTGTACAAGAATCAATTTGCCACCCAGACAGTATTTGACTCTAGCTGACAGAGATTTAACAGGGAGATTCAGAAGGATGGGGCCTTCTAAGTAGTTCACATTAATCCTCCTATTTTCTTAATCATGATCTTGTTTCACCAAATATCCCTTCATTCTAGGGCAGAACTGGCTAGTTGACTGGCTATCTCTCTAAAGATAAACAATACAGCAAAACCTAACTAATCCAGAAAACAAATTTAACCTTTGACAACAATTTTTCCCAATAATTTCTTTCAGTTCTTCCTGTTGCCCTTCTACACCAGTACATCAGTGCTATAGTTCAAGGTAAACATAAATAAGCCTTGTAAAAAACGTCCTTTCCCAGAAAGAAACCCAATTTTCTACGTCATTTTTAATGTCAACTGCATGACAGCAGAATGTATTATTTTAACAGTTAAAGGTCCTACTTCTATTTTTTCCCTTTGAACTTTTCTTTTTCTCTACAACCCATGACATAGCTTAATTTAATGACTTCTTTTCTTCCTTTTTGAATCCATTCACTATTATTTACATCACAATGTTCAAGTCTGATAATTTATAACTCTAAAAATTGACTGAGAAGCTGAACAGGGGATGAATCTTTTAAGCATCCTATATCAACCAATGTCCAGTGCTTTTATATATAACTTTCTGCATAGTTTTCAGTAAGGATGGTACAGGTATTTAGATACAGGAAGATGTGGAACAAGAGAAATGCTAACATTCTCTGCTTGCTCTTTTGGTCCTGTATCTTAGCTGATCAGTTGTTACTATAAAGCTAATATAAGACAAATATAGCTACTTCAGGTCAAAGGGAAAGATTATTGTAGAATTTAATAATGCCCTGAATTATGTCTGACATCACACCTCCACCCTGACATTGTTCAACTATATCCCACTCATTCTGAATTTAAATTATTTGTTCAGAGAGACCATTCATAAGTGCTGGGTGTAAGCCTGCCTTTAGGATGCAAAGCAGAAAACAATGAAAATGCAGGAGAATTAGAACAGCACCTCTTAAATGTATAAATTAACTGGGCTTCTTTTCACAGCTTCCTCATTCTATTTTGAGAGGCTTTAGTCTAAAGACATCAAAGGCAGGATTATGCAAGGAGATAAAAACTTGATTAATGTCCATGTTTGAAGTCCTGAAAGTCCTCCCCTCTCCAAGCACTCCATAAAGCAGAAAAGGCCAGGGTACAGGTGCAAGAGTGATGCTACAGAACGGCCATGGAATATCGCCAGGAAGAATGAAGGCTTTTCTTAATAGGCTAGAAAAATCCCTTTAATAAACTTTCTGAACTGCACATTAATATGATCTCCCCGTATGCAGAAGATACTAAGATCACTTTGTAATAAAAATTTAGCTGGTGTCATGGTTTTACAAAAGATATTTGTGATTAGTTTTGGTGGCATAACTGAATAACTGAATAACTGACAAAGTTGTTAGAATACTTGTAGAGGAGTCACAAGCAGAGTTGTGCCTTCTAAATCCACTAGAATTTAGGATTGTACTGTTATTTATTTAGAAAGTGTATCTGATGTTTTTTTTTCTTTTTACTAAAACAGCTCTCTAAGTAGTTAATTAATAAAAGACTAAAACCTCATACAACAGCATTTATTCTGTCCCTTAGCATTAGTTTTAAAGGGATCTTTATTAAAAATAATCCTGATTATAGTTAAAAGTCCTGAGCCTCTAAATATTTTCAATAGGTTTTTAAAAATTAAAAAGATTTAAACAATAAAATAAAATCACTGTTGTACCGATGATGCAAATAACAGCGTGCCTCAGAAACAGTGCATGGCATAACTATCATCATTACCATGTGTTTAGTTTAATGGCATCGTGTAGTTAACTATGTAATTCTGATAACCCTTGCAAACTAATAGTCAATTGCATGTACAGAGATTTTATAAGACTAAGCTAGCCTTTCTCAACTTTTTATCATTGGGAAAATGGTAAAGCCATTTTTCAGGTTTTAAGAAACTCCAGAAGTGGCACAATTGTATAGAATATGGTTGGGAAGCATAGTTGTGTACATGCCCACCCAGGGTACCTCCCCTCCCCATGCCCTTCAAGCCCATCATTGGCCATCATGGGAGGGGGGAAGGCATATATGGTCATTTCACCTGATAAGTGCAAAAAAGGCAACGTGGATACTTTCAAGTTATCTTTGCAAGGGGCAACAGAGGGCTTGATCTGCGATGGGCCTGGGACATGATGCTGTTTTAATACCAGTGTAATGTACTTCTGCCATGATACTCCCATCAGATGGCCAGCCATCACATCTTACACCATTGGAAGCTTCTGGGAAAACTATAAGGGCAGCCACATGTACCATGTATTACAACATTTCATGCAAGAGATTGCAGATTCATGGACCAACATAGTGAGGACAATCAAGTCTAATAGAGGAAGCAGCTTATACAGCATATGAAAATGATAGGTGCTTCTAATCATCTCACCAACTTGGTGCCCCAACAACAAAGCTGGATCAAAGAGTATCCGTAAGCTCTTTAGATGACATAACAAGCATAACTGTACTCCACCCAATATGGATAGATCTGATCTCCCTATTTGTCAGGAGGTCCCCCCCAAGCACCCCCTTGCAGAGCCCTCTCCAAGGTGGGGGCTTGGCCAAGGAAAGGAGAACAGCCCTGCTGCACTCATGGGGCCCATCCTGACTCCATGGCAGCCTGCAGGGCAGTCAGGCAATACTCTAAACAGACCCATAGGTAGCTTATCTGAGATTGAGAACAAAGAGCTGGCTCAATGGGCAGGGCCAGGTTCAGAGCATGCAAAAGCAGGGGAGACCCCAGATGGTAGACAGAGGGGGAAAGAGATAAATGTCAGAAGGAAAGACACCAGGAGTGGGAGTAAAAAGCCCAGGGACCAGTTTACTGTGAACTTATCTTATGATACCCTTGTAGGAAGAAGCCAACAAGGAAGCAGTAGGAGCCAGGAACGACAGGATAGGGTTTAAAGTAACTTCAGGTGATTGAGGAAGGAAGGCCATCTAAAACAACTAACTAAAACCAATTCCAATTCAGTTCCAAGATTATTGCTCGGGGAGTTACAGCAAGCAGGTGATGATGTTCTCCAAGTGCAATCTCTGGGATGCTGTAGCTGTCTGTCTCCACCAGATGGTGTTGGTGAATGGTGTTGGGATTCTGTAGCCCTTGGTCACCACCTTTTCTTCTAGCATCACCTCTGTCTCGGTTGCATTCAATTATGCAATGTTCACTCTCATTTTACCATCTCATATATAAGTACTGCCAAGAATCCAGGGGTCATGTTAACAGGAGAGAGAGCTGAGTGGTATCAGGGCATCAATATTCTCACTGAATGCTAACATAGTGGTGGTAGCAGCCCAAGTTGAGCTGCTCCAATTTCCAAGCTAAACACTAACCGAGGAATGTTTTTGGGACTACATCCTCACATTAGCTTTATAAATGAAAATAAATTGATGACTTAGCTTTGGGCTTTCTGGAAGAGATTGTACCCTCCACTGGTCTTGGCATAGGAGAGGACGTTGCCCAGGAGCCACGGATTAACATCTGGAGTTTGACTGAGATGGGTTATAATGGCGACAGTCTGCCTTCTGCCTTTTGCCTGTAGGATTCAGTGGCCATACCCCCCAAGACTCCCTCCCCCAGTTGAGCAATTGGGTTTGGCTGGGAATAGGTGCAGAACATCTCCTTCAGCTGGTGGTGGAGGTAAAGTGAAATCTTATGCAGTGTCTTCACAGAGTCTTCTGCAGTATCTTCTGTTGGCGATGGAGGCTTGTGGGTTGGAAGAGAGATGCCCTTGGTGAGTTTGCTGCCTGCATCTCCAGGAAGCTCCTGGCAAAACATCTTTCAACTGGACTGGAGACCAAGGAGGATGCCTTGAGAACAGGGATTGTTATAGACCTTCCCAGAATGGCTGAATATGGGTGTTCCCCAGGCAGCAGCTCAGGCAATACCCCCCATGGGTGTTTGATGTCATCAGATGCCCTAGCCCCTACCCTCCCTCAAGATAAGTGTATCACTCTGATTATTAGGAGTTAGAGAGTGATAAGTAGCTATGGGGTTAGGGGAGACACTCCAGGAAATTGTCAACCACTCCCAAATTGTCCCATATCCAGCCTGCGCTGAGGTAGCTGCATTGGTTACCAGTAGAATACCATATCAAGTACAGAGGATTGGGGTCCTCTGTACTTGAGGGACTGTCTGACTCCTTATACCCCATGTAAGGCCTTGTGCTCTCTCTATGCCCCACAGGCTCTGGAGGTCTCCAGTCTGTGGGATGTTCACCAGGGTTGTTAGGAATGGGCCAGATCAGGAAGCACGTTTACCCTTCCTGAATGGTATGCAAATGGAGATCTCACACACTTCTAGGAATCTGGGGCTAATCGTGGATGCCTCCCTGTCTATGGAGGCCCAGGTCATTAGAGTAGCCCAGCTGGTGTTTTTCCATCTTTGCCAGGCAAAGCTACTAGCACCCTATTTGTATCAGGAGCATCTAGCCACTGTGATCCATGCAACTGTCACCTCTAGGCTAGACTTCTGTAACTTGCTCTATGTGGGCCTGCCTTTGCCCCAGAAATTACAACTGCTGCAAAATGTGGCTGCTAGGGTCTTCACCAAGATACCTTGGAGGTCTCATATCCAGCCTGTGCTGAAACAACTGCATTGGTTACCAGTCAAATACCAGATCAAGTTTGGGGTCCTCTGTTCTTAAGGGACTGCCTGACTCCCTATGTCCCACACACAGCCTTGTGCTCTGCCTATGCCCCACAGGCTCTGGAGGTCCCCAGCCCATGGGATGTTCACCTGGCCAGAGCCTTTTTGTCCCTGGCCCCTGCCAGGTGGAGTGAGCTCATGGGAGTGCTGAGGGCCCTGACAGAGCTGTCAAAGTTCTTCAGGGCATGTAAAATGGATCTCTTCCACCGGGTATTTGGTTGAGGCCAGATTGGAAAATCTTGCCCTTCCTCTGAATTTTTGACTGGAACTACAACCAGGAGATGGTAGTCTAGGGGGTAAAATGATAGAATTAGACCGGGGGGAAGGTGCTTTGGGAATTGTTTTTATTGTATTTATTGTTTTAATTTACTGTTGTAAGCTACGGCAAACTGGTAGGCCCAGGAGTAGAAGACAACACATGGAATTAATAAATAATAAGAATAATAATGTTACAACTTCAGAATTATATCATATGTATAAGAGGAGAAAGAATAGAACCCTGTGGATCAACACCAGTTTTCTGTCAGGTATCTGATAGGAAGGACTGGCTCCATTGCAGCATTGTGCCTGAAATTCCAAATTTGTTTCATTTAGTCTAGTAAAATGGCATACATTATTATGTTAAATGCTACAGCTAAATCTAGTGGTATCATAGTATCATAGAGTCATAGAATCATAGTGTTGGAAGGGGCCATACAGGCCATCCAGTTTGGTGTACTGGTTAGGAGTGCGGACTTCTAATCTGGCATGCCGGGTTCAATTCTGCGCTCCCCCACATGCAGCCAGCTGGGTGACCTTGAGCTCGCCACAGCACTGATAAAACTGTTCTGACCCAGCAGTGATATCAGCGCTCTCTCAGCCTCACCCACCCCACAGGGTGTCTGTTGTGGGGAGAGGAATAGGAAGGTGACTGTAAGCCACTTTGAGCCTCCTTCGGGTAGGGAAAAGCGGCATATAAGAACCAACTCTTCTTCTTCTTCTTCTTCTTCTTCTTCTTCTTCTTCTTCTTCTTCTTCTTCTTCTTCTTCTTCTTCTTCTTCTAGTCCAACCCCCTGCTCAACGCAAGATCAGCCCAAAGCATCCTAAAACATCCAAGAAAAGTGTGTATCCAACCTTTCAGCTATGAGTTGATATTAAACATAAATTGGATTGTGGAAAATGTCAACTCAACTAGAGTTTATGTGACCAGTGCTCTCCTTTAAAATGGGGGGGGATGCTCCCAAGTACATGCTGAGGCAGGAGAAACTTCTTGATTTATTGCCTTCTATCCAGAAAACTTTGCTAGAGAGGTGGGGGCTATTTGTCTTACTGCTGATCTCCTGTGAATAAAGTACATCTGTGGATAAAGATGCTAATAAGTGCTATTGACCCTCCACCTTTGGGACCCTATTAGGTGGAAATACAATATAGAAGTGTTTTAAATAAATGAATAATTTAAATGCCCATGTAAATGAATGTAAACATTCGGTGCGCCTAGTCACATTCTTCCCTGATTCTTTTCAGTTTGAGCTCTGGCTTTGGGCCAGAGACTATTTTAGTAGCTCTAGTCTAGTGAATGTCATGGGTTTCAATAAAGATTCAGGGGTGTGTGTCTGTGTGTATGCGCATACAGTGCAGTCAAGTCACAGCTGACTTGCTGACCCTGCTGGTCTCTCTTCCATGTACAGATCCCGCTCAGCTTAAAAGATCTGATGAGATAAGGTTATACCATGACACCTTCCCTTCCCTTCAGTCATGTATGCCAGGCTAATGCTCTTCTAGAGGCTTACAGTGTAATCTTAGAGTTATAATCCTTCTAAATCCATTTGAATCAATAAGCTTACAAGAGTTTTAAGACCTGAATATACAGGACCACAGGACCTCAAAGATCAGCTTCCTGAAATTTAATATAAGCTGGTGAGGCAATGCTTTGTGTTGCTTCACCCTGTAAAGTTTGGCAAATGGTTCTACATGATAGCTTCAAGGCTGGAACTTCTTTCTCTGTGAGACTTCCATTTTGTCTTCCAGAAGATTGCCTCAAGTAAGTTTTTAGTTTAAATAAAATAGTTTGATGTCCTTTGGCTTTTAATTTTAATTTTTGTGATCCAATTGTTTAAAATCTAATTTTATAGTAATTTAAAACATTTAATTAAACTACAGCTACTTTGAGGATCCCTCAGCAAAAACAAAAAAACAAAAACCAGGATATAAATAATTTTTATCTGAATTGGCTTGATTTTTTTTCTGCTGTGTAATGGTTATACTGGCATTCTCATAATGTGGAATTACAGTCTGAGATGTTGACATCCAGCTCACCAGTTATATGTATTATTATGTTATTCATTGCCACATAGTGTAATAATATATGTTTCCTCCATGCATGTGTGTAACAAAAAAGAGTATTTGTTCTAACTCTAAAGACCTCAAATAGTGAAAGGGATATTTTAAAATGGATTTAATGCCATGACTGAACAGTTTTGTGAATTTAAATCATATTGGTAGGCTTCCTTTTCTTTCTGTTTTCTGGTTAAGGGGAGAGCTGGAACTACAAGGGCACAAGGCAATTATATTGAACTACTTTGCAAGACTAGAGAAAGAGGATTTTCTCACTAGATGACATTGGTGAGCACTTATCGAAGATTTTCTGAAAAACTTTAAAGAGGAACAACTTTAATCTAGCAAAGGCCCTTGAAAGTCTTTTGTAGCAATTGGAGATCTGGGTGGTCCCACCCTACCCTTTGTTTCTATTTGAGCCCTAAACAGTTTTTACAGAGTGCTGTTCTTGGAATTACTCCTGAGGGACTATAGCACAGTCTCACAGCAGCTTCTGTGTAGATGTTGCTTTTATGTTCTTGTTGTCTTTCCAAATCTGTCAAAAGTTAAACATTTTGTACTAAATGTTGAATAAGAAATAGATTAAACTCAAAGGGTTGTTGTTGGAAATCAGTTATTTTTAGTGTGTGAGTTGTCCTATAGGGTTCCACAGGGCACAGTCTTCTGTGTTATTCAACCTTGATATAAAGCCTTTAGAAGAAATCATTTATAGCTTTGGAACTGGAGGTCATCAATGACATGTGTCTGAGGCCTCAGGAAACACAGCAGACATAGATTGGCATAACTAAGTAGGACTGATCAGAAAATCTTGAAAATTATAATGTGTGTATGCAAATAGCTACTTGAGAGAAATAAATAGTATTATTCATTTTGACCCAAAATAGTTTTCTTCAGCTATCCCTCCATTCAGATCCTAACAGTTCCATGTAATTTGTATTGTTTTACATAATGTTCAATGTAAACTGCCCAGAGCTGCAAAGAAATGGGCGGTATAGAAATCTAAATAAATAAGTAAAAATTTCTCCTTGGCAGTAAGTCCTGTTGAATTTAATGGAACTAATTAAAATATGTTTAGAATTACATTTGAATCAAGAGTTTCCTGAAATGCAAGTTTTATCATTTTATCATCAAAAACCAAAAGGAATTATCAGCCATCTTCACTGGCATCTTTAGGAAGTCAAAGAGATGTATGAGATATAAATGGAAGAAAACTATTTTTGTTTCCTTTTAGAAATCTCTCCTCCACCTCTTTGCAGATAGCTGGAACAAGTTATGAAACTAGGTATCAGCAATAATACCAAATCAAGGAATATCTCCAGTTCTATCACAGTCCTTCATTTGTGCATCTAATTATGACCCAACATAGATGTTATGCTAGAGATAGATGAACAACTTTTTAATGTTTTGATTGGACTGGCTTTAATGCTAATAAGGATGGGAGTATTCATTTCCCATATACTTTTTCCTACTTCCCAAAGTTCTCCTTTTAATTTTTTAAAATTTATTTCGAGAATCATAATGTGCTAAAAGGTGGTCCACTTTCTTCTCAATCATAGGCCTGGTGGAAGAGTGCCGTTTTATAGGCCCTGCAGAACTTTGATAGCTCCATCAGGGCCTGGATCTCAACTGGTAACTCATTCCACCAGGCCGGGGTCAGGGCTGAAAGACCCTGACTCTAGTTGAGACCAGTTGGTCACCCTAGGATCAAGGATCACCAGTATGTTAGTATTGGCTAAGCATAGTATCCTCCAGGTAACATAATGGGAGAGGCAGTCTCTCAGATATTCAGGGACCAGACCTCATAGGGCTTTGAAGGTTAATGCCAAAACCTTGAATCTGACCTGGAGCTGAACCAGGAACCAATGCAGCTGCTGGAGGGCAGGTTGAATATAGGCCCTCCATAGGGTCCCTCTGATGACCCGAGCAGTAGCATCCTATACCAGCTTAATTTCTGGATCAGGGTCAAGGGTAACCCTGCATTTAATGAGTTAAAGTAATTCAGTCTAGAGGTAGCCATTGCATGGATAACTATGGTTAAGTGTTCCAGGGCCAGGTAGTGTGCTAGTGGCTCTACCTGGTGAAGATGATAAAATGCCTGGTGAGCTACAGCAGTGATATATGCCTTCATAGAAAGGGAACAATACGGAGGACAAAACGGCTGAATCCAGCATAGTAAGTTGACATACAAGGAGTCTTCAGTCTTCAACACAATATCTATTTAATGATTTCAAATGTATTTCACTAAACAGCACTTTATCAAGGGATTCCACAAACTGATATGTGTTAATCTGATATGTATTAGTCTACATCCTAGAATATTTCAGCAGCCAAGCACTGATATAGGGAAATCTCTGGAGCCTAATTTGAGTTTCTAGGAAGGGAGCCACCCAAGTTCATGGCCAGACTCCTGATGGTGCACAAAGTTGTTAAATGGACACTGTCAAGGTAAGAGAGGCACGCTTCTCATCTGGTCTTTTCTTCCCCAGCCACAGGATCTCTAACTTCATGGGGCTTAAGCTTCAGGTGGTTCTGTTAGAACCACCTAGTACCTGTCTTCAGGCATCTGGCCAGGGTACCTGAGGGGGGGTCCAGTTGCTCAGCCATCAACAGAAAGAGCTGGGTGTTATTAGCATACTGATGACACCCCAGCCCATACCTCTGTACCAGTGGGTACATGCAAGTGGGTACATAAAAGTGCTAAATAGCATTGGGGAGAGGATTACACCCTGAGGCACCCCACATGGGATTGGCCAGCAATGCAATTTCTCTTCCCCAATGGCTACATTCTAGATATTACTAAAAATATTTGGGCAAAACCAGTCTCCATTCTGCCAAGAAGTTGAAGAACCTCTAGTGGAGGAATGTGAATTCCTTTTTCAGCACCCTCCAACTAATTCTTTGGTAACTGAAGTTCTCTCATCCAAGCAGAGAATAGGAATGTATTCAACACCCCTTGAGAAGGACGGCCACAAATTAAATATCCTAGGGTGGAAGGTTTACACATTGGGAACCTTAGACTTAGCTAATTTTAAACCAGTTATGGCTCAGCACCAAATGTATCCATGGGATCCAAATGTCTCAGTATATAGAGACTCTCCTGGATGATTAAAAAAAAAGGATCAGGCAATGATTCTAAAAATTGAGGGCTTAAAATTGGGGAAATGGGAACTCAATATGTCACACCATGTGGCAGATGTATAAAGCAGAACTATGGACTCAACAATAGTTATAAAATGCCAGTCCTGGTTGAGAGCTTCTGCCCAACCACCAGACACTAGGGCTCAAGGCTACATTGAAGGAAAGACCTGATTTGGTGAGCAAACAGATGCAGTGCTGAACAGAAGATGTAAAAACAGTCTGACAGCTAGGTATTATTTCCCAACACTCAGAAAACTTTAAACACAGTTATTTCCCCAGGTAGAATCAACAGTTTTGGTACATAATGTCATACCAGTTTATTCCCACCTAGAGTCAGCAAAACTCCCAGACCCAGCCTAGGCACCAATCTCTCAGAAATCCTTTGTCTAATGAGAGCTTCCCTATGGCTACATAGGCTCCCCCAGTTTACTGACAGGCTGTCTTGGTTTGCAGATTGTTGGGATTTAGTTTCAAACCATGTTTGAGTTTTGAACATAATAGTCTGGATACTTCCTGGAATTTTAAACCATCCCTCCTTGTGTTGAATCTTGTCCTGAGAAGAATGTTGCTACAAGAAGAAATTTGCGACCTCTTACAGAAGGGGGCTGTACAGTTGGTACTCCCATCAGAGTAGCATGTTGGTTTTTACTCCAATTATTTTTAAAGGGAAATGGGCTCAAGCCTAGACTTCCAAAAATGGAATAAGCACTTGAACATTTGTACATTGAGGATACTGACTTTCGAGGACATCTTCCCTTTCATTGACAAAATCTATGGGTTTACAGTCCTAGACTTAAGGGATGCATACTTCTACATTGCTATTTACAGAGATTGCAAAATGTTCTTATGATTTAGATTGGTAGGTCAATCGTATCAGTATGCAGCACTCCCATCCAGCTTGGCCACTGGTCCTAGGGTCTTCACAAAATGTTTTTCAACAATCATTGCTTATTTGTGCTTAAAGAGCTACTCAATCTATCCAAACTGGTATGACTGGCTGCTCATTGGAGAAACTTTCAACTCTCATCTCCTGTAGCATTGATGATAAATACCTTGGAATAGTTGGGGATCATCATCAATTTCTCTAAATCTATTCTAGTCCCCACTCAAGAAATAGAATTCATCATGGAAAGACTAGATGAGGTTGTGACTTTCTCTCTAGGAGACATTATGATATTCCCAGATAAAATGAGGAAAAAACTAAGCAAATAGAAATTGTTCATTTTAAATTATTTTTAAGCTCAAATTCTTACCACATTTTAATTATTGAATGTTTATATTATATTGTGAACTGCCTGAGCCAACTTGCTGGGTGAAGTCAAGACACATGCTTGGTTGTGGTCTGTGAGCAGAGCAGAGCTCCAGAGCCTTGAGAGACATATCTTTTTATTGATCATCTTTAAGCAGAGAAGGAAGACGTAGCCCCGCATGCCCATATGATCTGACATTTCACCTTATCTGATCAGTGTACATAATGAGTTGCAAGCTCACAGGCTCCTGAAGAAAAGATACTTTCATATGGGGGTGGCATTTCTGGCCTGACATGAAGGCCTTGGCTTGGGATAAGAGTCCTGTGCAGATTTAGCTCGTTTGCACCTGGGTTTGCCCAACCCTGCAATTATGCGAGTGTCAGCACTCCTACAGCTGGAAGGGCAGTATAAAAATCCAATAAACAAATAAATTGCTAGAATGCTCTTAAGAAGTCAACAAGATCTCCAAGCTCACAAGTCATGGAATGCTGAAGTTTGTAAAGCAGTTATTCACATCAAAATCACAAGATGTCATAGTCCCATTGTATGCGGCACTGGTCAGACCACACCTAGAGTACTGTGTGCAGTTTTGGAGGCCTCACTTCAAGAAGGACGTAGATAAAATTGAAAGGATACAGAGGAGAGCGACAAGGATGATCTGGAGCCAAGGGACCAAGCCCTATGACGATACGTTGAGGGACTTGGGAATGTTCAGCCTGGAGAAAAGAAGGTTGAGAGGGGGCATGATTGCCCTCTTTAGGTATTTGAAAGGTTGTCATTTGGAGGAGGGCAGGATGCTGTTCCCATTGGCTGCAGAGGAAAGGACACACAGTAATGGGTTTAAACTACAAGTACAACGATATAGGCTAGATATCAGGAAAAGGTTTTTCACAATCAGAGTAGTTCAGCAGTGGAATAGGCTGCCTAAGGATGTGGTGAGCTCCCCCTCACTGGCAGTCTTCAAGCAAAGGTTGGATACACACTTTTCTTGGATGCTTTAGGATGCTTTGGGCTGATCCTGTGTTGAGCAGGGGGGTTGGACTAGATGGCCTGTATGGCCCCTTCCAGCTCTATGATTCTATGATTCTAAATGCATACTGCATGTCCCGAACATTTGGCAACAACAAGATTTAACAAAGGGGACAATAGTTACATTGAAAGTCTACTGTTCTCAGAGAATAGTATTCCAGAAGAAATTTAAAATTAAAGACGCCATATCAAAGCTTTTTATGATCAAAGTGGTAGACTTCCTGATTGGAGAAAGTTTCAGAGAGCGGCCTCCATTTTTTTGGATTGATGTTATTTATCAGGAACTGCAACGAAATGGACATGATATAGAGCAATTTGTGATCCTGTACATTCATTGAAAAAGAGCTCTAGATGGCATCCATGATTAATTAAATTTTACTACGAGCACCCTATCCGTCCTCGGATATCTTGGCTGCAGTGATGCATTCAATGGTCACCTCTAGACTGGACTTCTGTAACACAGTCTACATGGGCCTACCTTTTTCCTGGACCGAGATATTGCAACTCTTGCAGAATGTGGCTGCTAGGATCCTCACATGAACACCTTGGATGACCCATATCCAGTCAGAGTTGAGGCAGATACATTGAATACCGGTTGTAGCCTGGATCAGGTTCAAGGCTCTGGTGTTAACCTTTAAGGACATCCATGGTCTGGCCCACTTATCTGTGGGACTGCCTATCATGCCCACCACAGTGCACTTTGCTCTGCAGGTACAAATTTGTTGGAGATCCCTGGCCTGAGGGAGGTTTGCCTGGCCTCAACCAGGGCCCTTTCAGTCCTGGCCCTGACATGGTGGAATGAGCTCCTGGGAGAGCTGAGGGTCTTGATGGAACTTGAGGGTCTTGATGGAGCCTGTAAAACAGAGCTCATCTGCCAGGTCTTTGGCTGAGGCTAGTGCAATTAAGACCCAGGCCCCTCCCTGAGCCACCCAGGTAATTGGGCTACCATGTTGCTGTCCCCCTGAGGCATTGTTAAGAAGCCTGTTGAGCTGAGAGAGGGAGTTATTGATCACCAACAAGGGTGGGTTTTTATCAGGTTTTATCATTGTTTTAGGGGGGTTTATTGTGCAGTTGATGTTACCCATAACAGGCTACAAATGGAATAATAAACAAACAAACAAGCAGGCAAGTAAGCAAGCTCCCATTCAGGACACTCTTCCATAGCCATCAAGAAACCCTAGGGTTTCACAAAACACTGGTTGAGAAAGCCTGGACTAGAGGGACCTTCTATATCCAGGGACAGTAATCCTTTGAATATCAGTATGGGGTGGGGAAGGACATGGGGAAGGTTTTGCTTGTCAATAGGCATTATTGGGACATGTTACTGGCCACTGTGAAAAGGGATATTGTTCTAACTGGGCCATGGGTTTGATCTAGCAACCCTGTTGCAGGCAACTCCTGTGGAAATCAGGATAAGTTTGCTGATGTCGCCTTAAAAATATGTCAGCTGTGGTACAGTCTCTAGAGCTCTAAGTACACATTAAGCAATCGTGATAATACAAATGAGCAATCGGGTTGGCCTCTGTTATGGTTGTCATTTTGCAAACTTTCACACAAAACAGAACAAACAGGTTCAAACGTCAGCTGCTGTTTGTTTTGGTAGCAAACCTCTCTTCCATGGGTTATAGGTGCTGAAGGTGAAAGGCATTGTTTGCCTTAGGCCATCCGAACGAACACAGAGGCTTGGAGCTGCCTCTCCATCTCCCACAGGCTCAGGGAGAGAGAGATTCCCCTTCCCCTTCATGTAATTACTGTTATGTTTAAATTTCCTAAGGGAATTGAGATGGTGAAAATAACCCAGAAGACTTTGGGAAAATAGGAACTAAGTATGCATGCACTTCTCTCTTTTTGTTTTTTTAAACACAACACTATTCCAGCATTGTTCACCATCTGACTGAAATTATACAGCTATGCAGAGCAATAAATGAAACATTAGTGCTGTCAAATAAATAATGTGTTCAGGCACAGGACTTGACACGATATGTGATCCAAACGGTGACCTTTGGTTGTCTTTTCAGTTCAGCTACTGCAACACTAAACCCTAAATGGGTGGCTTCCCTTAAGTTGGACGAGCAGCACAATCTCTAGAGACAAGTCAAACCCTTCTTGCATTGCAAGATCTTAAGCCCTACGTGCTGGAAATATACCAAGATGTTTGTGTCAGCCGGAGCTCAGTACTGCTGACAAGAAGTTGTGAACACAGCTCCTGAAAGCTGCCGGGCGGCGGGGGCGGCCTTGCGTCCGGCGCCCCGCCGAAGGGCGCGGGGGAAGCGGCGGCTGCGGGGCCTGATCTGGGCCGCTGCCGCTGCTGGAGGCGGCCAGCGTGCGAGGCGAGGGCGCGGCCTGGGCGGCTGCCGGCCTTGGCCCCAGGGGCGGCCCGTGTCGGGTTTCGGGGCGGCGGCGGCCGAGCCAGCGGGGCGCCCTCGACGGGCCGTCTGCGTGCCGCGGGGGCTGGCGGCCAGGCGCGCCCCTGGGCCCTGTTCCCGGGGGGGGGGGGCGGGTAGCGTTGCAGGCAGCAGCTTTCCGGTGGTGCCAGCGAGGCTGCGCCCGGGTGGGGGCGGGCGAGGTTTGCAAGCGGCAGGGGAGTCGCGGCCCTCAGGCGCCTCCGAGAGGGGACAGGCAGCCGCCGCCACGGGGACACGCCGCTCTGGGGCCTTCGACGGCCGTCGCACGCGGCGGTGCCTGGCCTCCCGGAGGGGCGCCCGTCCGCCCGGCCTCCGAGCGATGTGCCAGGAGGCCGGTGTCGCAGGGGGACGCGGTGGGAAAGAGCTCGCCTGACCCCCGTCCCCTCCTTCTCCTCTCCCCTCTGCGGGCCTTGCGGAGAGCAAGGCTGGGCAGGCTTAGCGGGAGGGCACGCCCCTCGGGGGGGAGGGGGCTTGGGATGGCGGCCCTGCGGGGCCCAAGTGGAGCTGGAGGGCGGGAAGGAGGACTGGCCGCAGCTCGGACGGCCGCTTGCCGGTGCCGACTGCCCTGCCCAGCGCCTTCAGCCGCCCAGGGGAGCTCCAGGGCTTCGCTGGCGACAGCTCTTTCACCGGACCAAGCGGGCCGGACCGAGAACTCTGAGCATGCCGCCTCCTCCGAGTCCGTCCGGCCAGGGCAAGTCGTGTTCGGAAGCGGCCCAAGGAGCAAGCCCCGGAGATCGGCGCTGCTCTCGCGGGGTCGCTGCCTCTTTCAATCAAGGGCCTGTTTACAGCAGTAACCACCAGCAAGCGGGCTTTCTAGGGAGAAGACTGCTTTCAGTTCTATTTGGAAAGCTGGAATTGCAGCCCATCAAAAATGAAATAATTCATCTGCACTGAACACCATAGGAAAACCTGTTGCCTTGATCAACTTAAAAGGAAGGGAAGCCTGAAAAATCACTTCTTCTACATGAAGAACAAAGTCAGGATCTTCCCTGGCAGAATGGGGATTACTAGAGCAGCTTCCCAAAACTGAGCATCTTTACATCTGGGAAAGCAGGAAATAGGTGCCCTCTCTGCCCAGTGGGTGGAGGCATGATCCACACACAGAAAGAGAAGTCCCAAATTCATCCCCTCTGTAATACTGAGATTGGACTTAGATTTCCCATCCAAATTCCCATCCAAGTAGATGGGAAATCCCCACGGAACACTGGTGTTGATAGGGAGACAATGGTCTGCTTCTTGCATCACCTGGATGGGGCTGTCATGGGTCAGTTATGATGCCACTCTGTCAACTTCTTCATTTTCTAGATTTTTATCTGACTTCTTAGTTCAATCTTTCAAGGTGGTTTAAAACTCAAATGGATACAATATATTCTAAACCTGTTATACAGGCCAATGGGACACAAGATTTCAGTGGAATAATATCCAAAGAATTCAAAGATGTTTTTCCCCAGCCTCCTTGTTCTTCTAGGGAATGTTAGAACATTTATTGTATTGATGAATCTACAACATTTAATACTATAAAATCAGATGCCATCAATATAGTGAAAGCTAGGCCTGTGCAATCTTAAGAATTGTCTAAGGTTCTAGTTGGGCTAGAACGGCAGAGGTCTTTTAATGATTACAATGGAACTCATTGAACCAAAGGAATGTAAAAAACAAACCATCTCACAAAGTAAGGATTGAAAACAAGTCCCCCTTGCCCTCACTTCAAATCTCCCAAACTTGGTACCAGCCAGTGAAATATAAGAAGAGCCATGTTTATATCAAACAACAGGTGCAAATTCTTAAAGTGAACTATTAGGTTTAACGGTGTTTGAAGGGTCTATAAAGAATAACTAATGCACTGTTTTGTTATCAAAATGTCAATTTGTACTGATCAACCAATATTATATGGGATGTATAAGCTACATAGGTATGACTTCTTTCTTGTAACTGTTGCCAAGTGAAAAAAATGCTATCAGTTCTTAACTAATATTCAGATACTACCCTCTCTTCTGTACATCTTTAAAGATTTGTGCTATTTGTTAACTTGATTACATTCTGGCTATAAATATTCTGGCTTTAATGACAGAGATTTCTGCTTTCACAACAATGGCCTGAAAAAATTGTGTCAACACGATATTAGCAGAGGCAGCCATGGATAGCAGAACATGTGTGTTCTTCAACTATTCTAGTTCTAAGCACAAATTTGTGAGAAATAAGTCTCATGAAGATACTTGTATAATTTTTTTTATAAAACATCACTAGGGATGGAATGTCAACATTTTACAAATCTTATTTACATGCATTTGGACTGATTCTGTTGCCATGTTCCTATTCTCACACATCTTTACTCAGAGGTAAGGTCCATGGATTGCCACGCAACTTAATCATGAGCTATGAATTTCTGATCATAGTCCTAGATCTGTGAGTAAGATTACACAAAGGTTCAAATCAGCAGAAAAAAACAACTTTCAAATCCTGTCCTAAATGGAACATTACTTCAGGAATGCATCCCTTTGAGGACATGCATTTTACTTCTAGATTGGACTGTAGTTTTTTGTCTATAGCTTGAGTTTTTAGTCAGAAGGCTTCCAAATAATTACTATTGGGCCTGACTAAGTTTCCAAATAGACCAAGTAATAGATCCACACAGGGGTCTGCAAAGCCTTTTCCTGCAATGCAGACTTCCTATGATTTTCTTCTGTAGAATCACAGAAACAGGGTTGGCCTTTGTGCATATATTCTTCCAACTTATACCTTCAGAAATAAAGCACACAAAATTTCATCCCTTTAATAGAACGTGCCAATACAACAGCATATAATTATCCAAGATATGAACGTTAAATTTAAGTAACCCAGGAACTCTGGAGCTAGCTGAAACCTCAGTACCGAACACTGAGACATCAGCACTGATAAAATAGATGAATAAGTAAAAGGGGCATGTTTAGTATTGGGATGTTTAAAAAATGGCACACAAAAGTATCAATTTTCCATCATAGATATCAGCCTGATGGCTTGATCTGCCATCCAACAAATACTTAAATGGGATAATCCACACAGATTAATATCAAGTACGTGGACAACTTGTTGGTCAGTTACACTTCAGTTCAAGAGAAGGTGCCCTTAAAAGTGTTGTGTTAGAAGATTTCTAATGCACACACTTCTATTATATTAACCACAGATTTCTTTGAGAATACAAGCCCCTAAATATCTTCAACAGCACAAATAAACCAGCAAAAATTATGATACATGGGCAGATATAAAGTTCAACAGCAGTGCACAAACCAGCTGGGACCAATAATCAAACCAGAAGCAAAGCTCTAAAGGCAACATCTAGACATGTTTGTTTGATCATTCCTTCTCTCACAGAATTTCTGTGTAAAGTGCTCATTTTGTATTTTTTTTAAATAAAACTTTTGGGGATTCTTTCCATTCTTTAGTATTTTGTTTACAAACTCAAGGGAACAAATACACACTAAAGCCACACGTATAAAGAATCTGTATGTGCAAGAAGGAACAACAAAGTGGTTGTGATAAACTTTACCCACAAGAACAAGGACTTCAAATGGGTTCATAATTGATGAGATAGAGCTTGCACATTTATGCAACAGCATTACGTCAAATGCATAGGCCTCACTAAAGACCTATGTGTAAAATGTTTTGCTTCATTGTCTTTACATTCAAATGATGTTACAAAATGCCTCTCCAATTAAACAAAAAACACCACTTTTCTCAGTATCTGCTAACGTCTCTGTTTACTGTTTAATCCCTTGTTGCTTGGTTTGTCAATGCTAATAACTTTGGTCCCCTTTCCAGAAAAAGCTGCAGAAACTGAGATTCTATGTAAACCAGAAAAGGCTACATACATCCAAAGTTCATATGTAATCTTACCCATCCATAATCAATTTGACAACTAATTTGTTGGTGAGAAATTTAATTATAATGTTTCACCATGTTAGTTTTCCAAAGGTATCATCCACAAAAGTGTGACATGAACATCCAGCTCCAGACTAATCTGTTGGAGGTAACCTGGATCTTAATTTTATGCCATCCTGATTTGGTTCTGATCAGGATCTTTGTCAGTTATATACTGATTGCTTTTTTTGTATGGTCCTTTGTCCAGCATTTCAACTTTTCTGTTGTCATGTTGAAGTTCATACTTAGTAGTTAGGAATGGGTTGTTAGGATGTCCATAGATATTTCATATGGCTCACAGAAGTCAGTGGCATCATTGCCATTGAAATAATCAGCACTGTGCCATCTTAGAATACTTCCTTGAGTATGAGCTTTCTGGAAAACTTCATACTTTCTTCCAGTAGCCCTTCATTCTGAAGCATGTTTACCTGGGAATAATACTGATTTCAAGTGAGGTGGCCGCATGTATTTGGGGTTATAATTTGTCACCTAGTTATAGATATTTTTAATCTGAAACAATTATTTGACAGTAACTTCTTCCAAATGGCTTCAAGCTGGTAGATTTATATCCTTTTCCTTTTCTCTCTTAACTTGCTACCAAGGAAGGATGTTAATGATTGCAGTTTTAGTTGTGGATCTTGAGGGTTTGGGACCTATTGCCACAACATTTAAAGTTTGTGAACAGTACCATTGCCAGTTTTTGGTTCCTGATATCTGAAACAATTAACATTGTGATAACTAAAAGTTAGCAGCAGGAGCTCTTACCTCAGCCTGGCAGTCAAAAATCTGATTGTACAACAATTGAAATAGAGACTTTAGAAGAGTTATGATAAATCACACACATACACAATACTCCCTTTGATATATTTGTCTCCTGGGAGAGGACAGGGAAAGCAAATGCCAGTCTTTTACTTGAGTTCTTTTCCTAGGAATGTACCAAGGCAGAATGCAAGGAGCCTTTTCCTTCTGATGAGTGTGGTGGAGTCTGCTGGAGGAGGGATGAAGAGGAGCTGTGTGGAGTGGGTGGACAGAGCTGCTGCTGTGGCCCCTGATTGACTGTCAGAGCAGGGATGGCTGAGGCTGGCGGGAGAGCTGGGGTGGGCTTGATTGGCACTGGAATGGCAGGCAGAGTCTGTGCCGATGGATGGCAGATAGCCTTCATTGGCATGCTGAAAGGTCCATACTCGCCTGGGGAGATGGGTACACCACCCACCGGCTCCATCACGCCTACGTGCGGCCAGACGGAGCTGACCATGGTGCTGATCTGTTGGCTCGCTACTGGATAGCCCAGGTGATGCATCACAGAAGCCAAGGGCAATCCACCACTCTGAATCACACCCTTGTAGTCTCGCCCGATCAGGTTCTCAATCGCGAAGGGGTGCTTGAACCCAGGAGCAGGGCTGTAGGGCTGGAACTGGGGCAGCTTTCCCACAGCAGCGGCGGCGGCGGCGGCGGCAGCAGCAGCAGCAGCCGCCACTGTGGAGTCTGGATGCCCTTTGCCTGGTGCAGGAGGCTGTGGAGGAGGAGGAGGTAGCTGGTGATGAGGATGGAAATAGTGGCTCAAGTGTGGGTGTAGCACACTCCCTGTCTTTCCTGCTGCTGGCATATGAGGCTCTGGCCGCGGCACCTTGAAGCGCTTTCTACGCCGGAGGAAACTGCCGTTCTCGAACATGTCTCCACAGTCTGGATGCAGCGCCCAGAAGCTACCCTTGCCTGGCTGATCCGGCCGCCTCGGGATTTTGATGAAGCAGTCATTGAAGGAGAGATTGTGGCGCAGTGAGTTTTGCCAGCGCTGGGTGTGCTCCCGGTAGTAAGGAAAGCGCTCCATGATGAACTTGTAGATGTCACTCAGCGGTAGCATTTTCTCCGCCGAGTGCTGGATGGCCATTGCTGTCAGCGAGATGTACGAGTAAGGGGGCTTCTGGTCACTGTATGAACTCTTGCCCGGACGAGGCATGGCACATAGTCACACACCACTCTGGCTGCACCGTCTCGAAGGAACTAAGGAATCCTTCCTCTCCGCCGCTACTGGGTTCTAGAGAGTCATCACTGTTTCATGATACAAACATCAGTTGTGTTCAAAGACGACAAAATAGTCCAAGTTTTCACTGCCCATCATTCCCCAACTCCCAGATATTTCTACAGCGATTCAAAGGGACACCCCAAACCGCCAAACTGAGGCAGTAAACAAGAGACATTTCCAATCCCCTTCTCAGATCAAGTTCTCTCCAGCAAATCTGTAGCACTACTTTTTGCACTCTCACAGCTTTTCTGAATCAATTTCCCACCCACACTTCACCCGGCGACTGGCACTCCAGTCAACACACATTTACCTGAAAGCAAACCCCATTCCTTTCAAGGTAATAGCCTGCCAAACAAGAGTTTATAAAATCACAATCTGGTCATTCTCTCCACCTCTGATTAGGCATAAAATCTAGCCTTTGACACAAATGCCAAGGCTTTTATTTAAAAAACCCAGAAACACCTGTACCATCAATGTGAAATGTGTAACCTGGCCAAAGAGATCACTGTCGCCTTCCGGGCACTCTGTCTCGGTTCTAAACATATTTATTCAGGAGCAAGTTCCATTACAAAATTTCATTCCAGTCCTTTCCCTGGGTCCCGTCACACATACCCTCTCGGATCAAGCTGGACTTTTCTAGAGTTCAGTTAAGAATTTGAGGAAGCCGATCTCCCCCGAGCAGCTGTGGGAAAGCGTCGGACTTTTGTCACCAGGGCTTCGGCAAAGATCGACAAAATTGTACTCATCAGCCGCCTTCGAGTGAATTCCACGTTAGTGCTGGAAGCAGTTTCGACGAGTCCAGGCGAACAGTTTGTTGGCTGGCTTTTCTGCGCGGGGCTTTGGTGGAGACTCCGAGGCAGAGGGAGACAGACCCGGAGCGCGAAGCGAGAGGACGTGCTCCAAGCAGCAGAGCGTCCAAGGGAAGTCAGACGGAGCCTAGGAGAGGCTGAAGCTCCTGGCCGCCAACAGGGAAGGCTGTGAGACGGCACGGCTACTGCTTTTGTGGCTGGGCAGCTCGGTTTTGTGACGATTCCCACGCGGGATACTGAGGCGTCCGCCCACCCCCCCACCCCTGATTCTTTAGCATCAAATGACAGAGACTTGGGGGATGCAAGAAGCCACCCACTGCCTTCCCCCCGCCCTCCTTGAGCGGACAAGGAGGGGTCAGGGACTCACGCAGGTCGTGTGTGTGTGTGTGTGTGTGAATCACTGTTCTCGCTGGCAGGCAAGGAAGCTACCGTACTCCTCGGACTCGGCGCCCGGCGCTCAGAGTCACTGCAACTTCATCGCTGCTCGCTTTCGCTCCAGCCGTGGAAACCAGTTCAGCCCCACTCCTATCCCAGAAACAAGACCGCCTTCTGCTATATGGCGATGGGTAAGATTCATGGCTAAGATGTATCGCTATAGGACGCGCTGCTAGGCGGATGTTCAGTGGGAAGCCCGGCCCTTTGAGCGCCGCTGAACAGACCCGGACAGATTTCTGCCTAGAAATGCTAAAACTGAGGCGGATGTGCTGTGGGTGCGGACCTGTTCGATACTCAAGATGTGCGTCGCTGCCATCCGTGGGAGTGAACACTGTAAGAGCGTAATCCACAGTTTACTGGCTTGGGTGGATGCCGACGGCTTCCTCAAGGGTCGACAAGTGACATTCAAGGCAGGCCACGTTGCGCCCCATTCGAGTGGGGGAGCCAGTTCTGTCTGAAGCAGCCCAACTTTCGGTTACTCATGCGGAGTGGAGTACTCTTCGAACCGCGATTGCTGTGTTCCGTGCGAGGCATTCCGGTTGCAAACTTTTCCCCGCATGATCTTTCCAGCGGTGATCAGAGAACAACCGTTGACAGGTGCCAGACCTGAAGGGACTGCCAGGTCTCCTAGAAAGGCCCAGGATCCACCCCCAACCCCTCCAGTTAAACCAATGAGGTAGTGGTGAGTGCCTCTACCTGCAAACCAAGAAAGCCCCTCAGAAAAGCCAATGGGGGACCTTAGCTAGCCTCAGCGTGGA